>NC_059197.1:51968280-52078278 GCF_020615455.1 Coregonus clupeaformis | reverse complement strand
AGGGTGTTCAGCATCCCCAGTGGGGTGGAGGGGTGGAGAGGGTGTTCAGCATCCCCAGTGGGGTGGAGGGGTGGAGAGGGTGTTCAGCATCCCCAGTGGGTCTGGAGGGGTGGAGAGGGTGTTCAGCATCCCCAGTGGGGTGGAGGGGTGGAGAGGGTGTTCTCCGCTGCTGGCCCGCATGAGCCTGAAGCTACAGACTGGCCAAATTAAAAAATAAATTCAAAGGCACTAATAAGTCATTTTTCATTTCATTTGTATTTAATTCTAAGTAAGTCACAGCCTATATGCACCATTTATAGACTATAATGATTTAATACAAGGAAATGTTGTTTAGGGTACTAGGGGGTAACTAGCCCCCTGGTGACCCCTGGACAACACCCTGTCGTTCTCCGCTAACATCAAGGCGGTGATCCGATCCTGCAGGTTCATGCTCTACAACATTCGCAGAGTACGACCCTACCTTACACAGAAAGCGGCACAGGTCCTAATCCAGGCACTTGTCATCTCCCGTCTGGATTACTGCAACTCGCTGTTGGCTGGGCTCCCTGCCTGTGCCATTAAACCCCTACAACTCATCCAGAAGCCGCATGCCCGTCTGGTGTTCAACCTTCCCAAGTTCTCTCATGTCATGCCGCTCCTCCGCACACTCCACTGGCTTCCAGTTGAAGCTCGCATCTACTACAAAACCATGGTGCTTGCCTCACGGAGCTGTGAGGGGAACGGCACCTCCTTACCTTCAGGCTCTGATCAGACCCTACACCCAAACGAGGGCACTACGTTCATCCACCCTCTGGCCTGCTAGCTCCCCTACCTCTGTGGAAGCACAGTTCCTGCTCAGCCCAGTCAAAGCTATTCGCTGCTCTGGCACCCCAATGGTGGAACAAGCTCCCCCACGACGCCAGGACAGCGGAGTCACTCACCAGCTTCCGGAGACACTTGAAACCCTACCTCTTTAAGGAATACCTGGAATAGTATAACAGTAATCCTTCTACCCCCCACCCCCACCCCCCCATTAATAAAAAGGGTGGTTGTCCCACTGGCTATCCTAATTTGTAAGTCGCTCTGGATAAGAGAGTCAGCTAAATGACTTAAATGTAAACGTAAATGGGTAACTGGCCCCTCCCCCCACCTGTAATTCACATTAAGACCACAAGATGTCACAATTATTTCCCCAACACTTTCCCTGGCTGACACTGCTCTTGCTCAACAAAGAAATTCCTCTGAGTCACCACAACTTTTGGAGATATTTCAACAAAAAATGATTTTGCGGTAAGTTGATGAAATGTTTTGAAATTAAAAAAAAAAAAAGTCGTAGATATAATACAATGAAGTTAGATCTATAATTTTTATTTATTTTTTATATCCAGTTAGGAAAGCCTTAAGATAAATAATCCACATTTTTTTAGAGAAAAATGTAGATACTTTTTTGGTATGGTAGTAATATGTTGGATGAGTGTGTTGGGGGCAACTTGCCTTAGCTATTTTACATGGCATTTTCTGTCATATAGCTAGATAGCTAGCTACGTGTTTGAGAGAGCTTTTCAGTTGGCATCTCTCCCTCTGTTTTCAGTCACAGGTGGGGACTGGGTTAGGTGTGAGCAGTGCAGGAAGTGGACTCATTGTGCTCCAATTTTTACTGGAGATAGCTTTATTTATGATCTATGTACAAATTAGAATTGTGCAATAGCAGAGCATGAGAGAGTTGACACATCATTGTTACACTGAATTTATTAGTTAAGTTATTGTTATTAAATGTTATTCCAATGTTATTAGTTATATTCCATTCCAATATGAATTCCAATGAATATTTTTTTTATGAATTAAAAACAACTATTGAAAACCCATTTTAAAGACTACTAAGATTTAAAATCTTGCATTATTCAAATAATATTTAGTGTAATTGTACGTAATGGGTTGTATGGAAAAGGTACAACAAAGAAAGAACAAAGAAAATGAATGTGCAGGTGAGTTAAAAAGAGGGACTTTACATAAAATCTCCTCAGTGCGGATATTAATGGTCAGATATTTTATTTAAATAATTAAAATAAGACAACTACACGCCCCTTTCCTAAAAACATTTCATGAAATAACTCAAGTGTAAACAGTAGCCATTTATTTTCCCTTTATAGTTTATTCGCCTAAGCATGATCTTCATTCACATACCAATTTTTATTCTCCAAAACGTTGCTTTTTTGTGTCAGCAATTAGACATTGTTCTTATTTACCCCCTAGTACCCTATATGGTGAGCCCTTTATGTCCTACCAGCCTAGTGTGTCGCACTCGCTAATGCTTCACAATGTATTTCTTTGTAGGCTATAGCCTTGAAATAATAATATAGCTTCAATAATTAATTGTCTTCCTTCTTCGACTCCCTGTATGGCTCTTGACCTACTTAGAGTGTTTATATGCTGTTTAATATGACAAATAGTTCTATTTGAAATTATGTTCGCTTCTTACCTTCACCTTTTCATGTTTATTCAAATACTCTTCATTCAAATCCATATGGTTTGGGTTTCGATACTTTTTAAAACCAGGTGGTCACAAAAATAGATGGGGTGTTGGTTAAATTGTGATTTTAATGAGTGGAGCGAATTTGGAGCGGTTTTTAGCGGAGAGGTTGGAAAAGATATGGAGCACGTCTGCTCACATGCTGTTGTCCACACATGACCTCCTATTTAAACGTCTAGTTTAGACCAGGGGTCAGCCTGCTGCTGTTTAAATGTCTAGTTTAGACCAGGGGTCAGCCTGCTGCTGTTTAAACGTCTAGTTTAGACCAGGGGTCAGCCTGCTACTGTTTAAACGTCTAGTTTAGACCAGGGTCAGCCTGCTGCTGTTTAAATGTCTAGTTTAGACCAGGGGTCAGCCTGCTACTGTTTAAACGTCTAGTTTAGACCAGGGGTCAGCCTGCTGCTGTTTAAACGTCTAGTTTAGACCAGGGGTCAGCCTGCTACTGTTTAAATGTCTAGTTTAGACCAGGGGTCAGCCTGCTGCTGTTTAAACGTCTAGTTTAGACCAGGGGTCAGCCTGCTGCTGTTTAAACGTCTAGTTTAGACCAGGGGTCAGCCTGCTACTGTTTAAACGTCTAGTTTAGACCAGGGGTCAGCCTGCTGCTGTTTAAACGTCTAGTTTAGACCAGGGGTCAGCCTGCTGCAGGTCCTGGAGAGCTACAGGATGTGCAGGGCAGGTTTTTGTTCCAGCCCAGCACTAACACACTAATTCAACTAATCCAGGTCTTGGTTGATCAGTTGTATCAGGCGTGTTAGTACCGGCTATAGGACCAAAGGCTACACCCTGGAACTCTCCAAGTTATCTCCCTGTGTGTGTATGATAGAGGGAGGGAGAGAGGAACTCTCCAAGTTATCTCCCTGTGTGTGTATGATAGAGGGAGGGAGAGAGGAACTCTCCAAGTTATCTCCCTGTGTGTATGATAGAGGGAGGGAGAGAGGAACTCTCCAAGTTATCTCCCTGTGTGTATGATAGAGGGAGGGAGAGAGGAACTCTCCAAGTTATCTCCCCTGTGTGTGTATGATAGAGGGAGGGAGAGAGGAACTCTCCAAGTTATCTCCCTGTGTGTGTATGATAGAGGGAGGGAGAGAGGAACTCTCCAAGTTATCTCCCTGTGTGTGTATGATAGAGGGAGGGAGAGAGGAACTCTCCAAGTTATCTCCCTGTGTGTGTATGATAGAGGGAGGGAGAGAGGAACTCTCCAAGTTGTGTGTGTGAGCGACGCTCTCATATGTTTAGAGAGATGTAGCTTCTCTCCTGACTAAGCTGATTACCTGCTTACTGTACGTACTACCTGCCTGCTGTGCTGATAATGCTTCAGGGGTAATGGGATGGAACTGGATCAGACACATAGCTGTGGTGAAGAGGTCAATGGAACTGGATCAGACACATAGCTGTGGTGAAGAGGTCAATGGAACTGGATCAGACACATAGCTGTAGCTGTGGTGAAGAGGTCAAGGGAACTGGATCAGACACATAGCTGTGGTGAAGAGGTCAATGGAACTGGATCAGACACATAGCTGTAGCTGTGGTGAAGAGGTCAATATATCCAAACGATGGAAAGGTCATGGAAATGTATGGGAAAAAGATCCCAGATCTCCTCATTGTCCCCCCAGCAAAATTAACCTACAGTTAGGCCATGTGTATTTCACACTATGTTGAGTTATAATGCTTGTATGGATGTCAACCCCAATATACAATATGTTCATGTCATCATCACCAATCAACTGCATTACAGTTAACAACAACAGACTATCACCACCCATTTCTGTATGCTAGCTATGCTACAGGACCAACTTAAACAAACAGAAGTTAGCATTTAGCAGTTACTTCTAAACCTGAAAAGGGACAACTTCTAAATGTTATGCAGCAAAAACAGACAAATATATCCAAATCAGACTTTAGTAACTACATTTTTATTTGTATTTATTATGGATCCCCGTTAGTTCCTGCCAAGGCAGCAGCTACTCTTCCTGGGGTTTATTATGGATCCCCATTAGTTCCTGCCAAGGCAGCAGCTACTCTTCCTGGGGTTTATTATGGATCCCTGTTAGTTCCTGCCAAGGCAGCAGCTACTCTTCCTGGGGTTTATTATGGATCCCCATTAGTTCCCTGCCAAGGCAGCAGCTACTCTTCCTGGGGTTTATTATGGATCCCCATTAGTTCCTGCCAAGGCAGCAGCTACTCTTCCTGGGGTTTATTATGGATCCCCATTAGTTCCTGCCAAGGCAGCAGCTACTCTTCCTGGGGTTTATTATGGATCCCCGTTAGTTCCTGCCAAGGCAGCAGCTACTCTTCCTGGGGTCCGGCAAAAATTAAGGCAGTTATACAATTTTAAAACCATTACAATACATTCATTACATAATTCACAACACACTAAGTGTGTGCCCTCAGGCCCCTACTCCACTACCACATATCTACAACACAACATCCATGTGTACGTGTGTGTATAGTACGTATTATATTATTATATTATATTATATACGTATGTTATCGTGTGTGTGTATGCATGTGTCTGTGCCTATGTTTGTGTTGCTTCACAGTCCCCGCTGTTCCATAAGGTGTATTTTTATTTGTTTAAATCTGATTCTACTGCTTGCATCAGTTACCTGATGTGGAATAGAGTTCCATGTAGTCATGGCTCTATGTAGTACTGTGCGCCTCCCATAGTCTGTTCTGGACTTGGGGACTGTGAAGAGACCTCTGGTGGCATATCTTGTGGGGTATGCATGGGCTAATCGTTTAAACAGACAGCTCTGTGCTTTCAACATGTCAATACCTCTCACAAATACAAGTAGTGATGAAGTAAATCACATTGTGGGCCTGTTACAACACATTAATACGGATTTTACGAATATCCACCTTGTTAGATCAGATTTGTTGACTGTGCACCAGTGACAGCGTCACAGCATCCTGTGTTCCATTGACCTCTTTACCCCATCTATGGTTTGGTAACATTCCATTCCTTCTATTCCAGTCATTACTATGAGATGTCCTCCTCACCAGCCTCCACTGATGGGTATAATATATAAAAGCATTGTATTGGTGGAGACATCGGCTAGTGAGATTTTCCACCATATTTCTTATACCAGTAATTTCCTTTCAAACCAGTGATAAAAGGAAGTGAACACTTTGGGAGAAAGGATAAATAATTGGGACATAGCCAGTGTCTTTAATTGAATTGGGACTTTAGCGAGTGTCATTAAGTTATATGATCGAACCCGGCTGTGGATATCACAAAGTGGGGCTTTAATTAATCACAGGTGATGCAGTAGATAGTGTCCTCTGTCCCCCACCACTACAACAGTAGATAGTGTCCTCTGTCCCCCACCACTACAACAGTAGATAGTGTCCTCTGTCCCCCACCACTACAACAGTAGATAGTGTCCTCTGTCCCCCACCACTACAACAGTAGATAGTGTCCTCTGTCCCCCACCAATACAACAGTAGATAGTGTCCTCTGTCCCCCACCAATACAACAGTAGATAGTGTCCTCAGTCCCCCACCACTACAACAGTAGATAGTGTCCTCAGTCCCCCACCACTACAACAGTAGATAGTGTCCTCTGTCCCCCACCACTACAACAGTAGATAGTGTCCTCTGTCCCCACCACTACAACAGTAGATAGTGTCCTCAGTCCCCAACCACTACAACAGTAGATAGTGTCCTCTGTCCCCCACCACTACAACAGTAGATAGTGTCCTCTGTCCCCCACCACTACAACAGTAGATAGTGTTCTCTGTCCCCCACCACTACAACAGTAGATAGTGTCCTCTGTCCTCCACCACTACAACAGTAGATAGTGTCCTCTGTCCCCCACCACTACAACAGTAGATAGTGTCCTCAGTCCCCCACCACTACAACAGTAGATAGTGTCCTCTGTCCCCCACCACTACAACAGTAGATAGTGTCCTCTGTCCCCCCACCACTACAACAGTAGATAGTGTCCTCAGTCCCCCACCACTACAACAGTAGATAGTGTCCTCAGTCCCCCACCACTACAACAGTAGATAGTGTCCTCAGTCCCCACCACTACAACAGTAGATAGTGTCCTCAGTCCCCCACCACTACAACAGTAGATAGTGTCCTCTGTCCCCCACCACTACAACAGTAGATAGTGTCCTCTGTCCCCCACCACTACAACAGTAGATAGTGTTCTCTGTCCCCCACCACTACAACAGTAGATAGTGTCCTCTGTCCCCCACCACTACAACAGTAGATAGTGTCCTCTGTCCCCCTGGGTATTAGGACTGGCAGTATGTTCTCTAGGCATTGCCGTGCTCAACTCAACAGTTTACAGTAACAGAAAGGGTGCCGGGTTCAAGAGGCATATAGTGGAAGAAAAGGGGAAACCTGTGCTCACTGTCGTAGTCTTTTAAAAGGCCAATCTGCAGTTGCTACATTCTTTTTTGGACTCATAGATTATTGATACATATACCCGTTGATTCTTGAAGAATATAACTTCTAAATGCCTCATGAGCTTAGTTCAACTGTCGTACCCCATCAGAACCCAGAAAATAAGCTTGTTTACTCCAATGTTTGTAAACAACATAAATGTAAACAAACCCTGTATAGTAACATGGTTTAAACTATCATTCTGATCTCATGGATGGTCAGTCCTTAAATACATAACTCTGTCTATGATTTGAGAGTGGTTACATTTCTCCAGCCCCATTGCTCAGGGTTTTTACTGGAACAGTGGCGGGGATTTCGCTTTGTTATTGTTTCTACTGCGGATTGCCCCTTTTAATCAGCAGAGGTCAAAGCAAACGGACTGGTTTTGGTGACAGCCTTCGTCAGCATTTCAGTATATTCCTTTTTCCTGTATGTTCTCTCGACTATATAACCCCACCTCTACAGAGAGGTATTAGACCTGGTCCGTTCTCTACAGAGAGGTATTAGACCTGGTCCGTTCTCTACAGAGAGGTATTGGACCTGGTCCGTTCTCTACAGAGAGGTATTAGACCTGGTCCGTTCTCTACAGAGAGGTATTAGACCTGGTCCGTTCTCTACAGAGAGGTATTAGACCTGGTCCGTTCTCTACAGAGAGGTATTAGACCTGGTCCGTTCTCTACAGAGAGGTATTAGACCTGGTCCGTTTCTCTACAGAGAGGTATTAGACCTGGTCCGTTCTCTACAGAGAGGTATTAGACCTGGTCCGTTCTCTACAGAGAGGTATTAGACCTGGTCCGTTCTCTACAGAGAGGTATTAGACCTGGTCCGTTCTCTACAGAGAGGTATTAGACCTGGTCCGTTCTCTACAGAGAGGTATTAGACCTGGTCCGTTCTCTACAGAGAGGTATTAGACCTGGTCCGTTCTCTACAGAGAGGCATTAGACCTGGTCCGTTCTCTACAGAGAGGTATTAGACCTGGTCCGTTCTCTACAGAGAGGCATTAGACCTGGTCCGTTCTCTACAGAGAGGTATTAGACCTGGTCCGTTCTCTACAGAGAGGTATTAGACCTGGTCCGTTCTCTACAGAGAGGTATTAGACCTGGTCCGTTCTCTACAGAGAGGTATTAGACCTGGTCCGTTCTCTACAGAGAGGTATTAGACCTGGTCCGTTCTCTACAGAGAGGTATTAGACCTGGTCCGTTCTCTACAGAGAGGTATTAGACCTGGTCCGTTCTCTACAGAGAGGTATTAGACCTGGTCCGTTCTCTACAGAGAGGTATTAGACCTGGTCCGTTCTCTACAGAGAGGCATTAGACCTGGTCCGTTCTCTACAGAGAGGTATTAGACCTGGTCCGTTCTCTACAGAGAGGCATTAGACCTGGTCCGTTCTCTACAGAGAGGTATTAGACCTGGTCCGTTCTCTACAGAGAGGTATTAGACCTGGTCCGTTCTCTACAGAGAGGTATTAGACCTGGTCCGTTCTCTACAGAGAGGTATTAGACCTGGTCCGTTCTCTACAGAGAGGCATTAGACCTGGTCCGTTCTCTACAGAGAGGCATTAGACCTGGTCCGTTCTCTACAGAGAGGTATTAGACCTGGTCCGTTCTCTACAGAGAGGTATTAGACCTGGTCCGTTCTCTGCAGAGAGGTATTAGACCTGGTCCGTTCTCTACAGAGAGGTATTAGACCTGGTCCGTTCTCTCACAGAGAGGTATTAGACCTGGTCCGTTCTCTACAGAGAGGTATTAGACCTGGTCCGTTCTCTACAGAGAGGCATTAGACCTGGTCCGTTCTCTACAGAGAGGCATTAGACCTGGTCCGTTCTCTACAGAGAGGTATTAGACCTGGTCCGTTCTCTACAGAGAGGTATTAGACCTGGTCCGTTCTCTACAGAGAGGTATTAACCTGGTCCGTTCTCTACAGAGAGGTATTAGACCTGGTCCGTTCTCTACAGAGAGGTATTAGACCTGGTCCGTTCTCTACAGAGAGGTATTAGACCTGGTCCGTTCTCTACAGAGAGGTATTAGACCTGGTCCGTTCTCTACAGAGAGGTATTAGACCTGGTCCGTTCTCTACAGAGAGGTATTAGACCTGGTCCGTTCTCTACAGAGAGGTATTAGACCTGGTCCGTTCTCTACAGAGAGGTATTAGACCTGGTCCGTTCTCTACAGAGAGGTATTAGACCTGGTCCGTTCTCTACAGAGAGGTATTAGACCTGGTCCGTTCTCTACAGAGAGGTATTAGACCTGGTCCGTTCTCTACAGAGAGGTATTAGACCTGGTCCGTTCTCTACAGAGAGGTATTAGACCTGGTCCGTTCTCTACAGAGAGGTATTAGACCTGGTCCGTTCTCTACAGAGAGGCATTAGACCTGGTCCGTTCTCTACAGAGAGGCATTAGACCTGGTCCGTTCTCTACAGAGAGGCATTAGACCTGGTCCGTTCTCTACAGAGAGGTATTAGACCTGGTCCGTTCTCTACAGAGAGGTATTAGACCTGGTCCGTTTCTCTACAGAGAGGTATTAGACCTGGTCCGTTCTCTACTGAGAGGTATTAGACCTGGTCCGTTCCTCTACAGAGAGGCATTAGACCTGGTCCGTTCTCTACAGAGAGGTATTAGACCTGGTCCGTTCTCTACAGAGAGGTATTAGACCTGGTCCGTTCTCTACAGAGAGGTATTAGACCTGGTCGGTTCTCTACAGAGAGGCATTAGACCTGGTCCGTTCTCTACAGAGAGGCATTAGACCTGGTCCGTTCTCTACAGAGAGGTATTAGACCTGGTCCGTTCTCTGCAGAGAGGTATTAGACCTGGTCCGTTCTCTACAGAGAGGTATTAGACCTGGTCCGTCTCTACAGAGAGGTATTAGACCTGGTCCGTTCTCTACAGAGAGGTATTAGACCTGGTCCGTTCTCTACAGAGAGGTATTAGACCTGGTCCGTTCTCTACAGAGAGGTATTAGGAGTAATGTACTTAATGATAAAACCCCAAACTGTAAATGAGATTGGGAAGACTGACTGAGACTGTGGCTTACACAGCTCACACTGCCTTGGTATGGCCAACCCTCACACACATGCAAGTATATACGTACACACACACACACACACACACACACACACACACACACACACGTCTGTGTATATACACACATACGCCCAAATGGCAGAGAACCAGGAGTGTGTCTGAAAAGCCCTGATTCAACAAGACCTGAGACATGTCATTACAGCAGCCGCCTCCACACACACATTTTTGGCATTTCTCAAACTTTTGCTCAGAAGCGTTGCCTCGTGTGTGTGATCTATGCCATGCCCCAGGGTAAGGGTTTTTCTCCAGTCTCAGCGTTTCTCCAGTCTTTCATGTCTCCCTCCTCTGTTCACTCATCCGCTCCCTCCTCCGCTCACTCCCTCTCTTTATCTGTGAGCTCAGATAAGGGTAGAAGACGGGTCACTCACTCTCTGTCCTCTCTCTCTCTCTCTCTCTCTCTCTCTCTCTCTCTCTACATCTCTACATCTCTCTCTCCACCTCTCTCTCTACATCTCTCTCTCTCTCTCTCTCTCTCTCTCTCTCTCTCTCTCTCTCCTGTCTCTCACTCTCTCTCTCTCTCTCTCTCTCTCTCTCTCTCTCTCTCTCTCTCTCTCTCTCTCTCTCTCTCTCTCTCTCTCTCTCTCCTGTCTCTCACTCTCTCTCTCACTATCTCTCTCTCTCTCTCTCTCTCTCTCTCTCTCCTGTCTCTCTCTCTCTCACACACTATCTCTCTCTCTCCTCTCTCACACTATCTCTCTCTCTCTCTCTCTCTCTCTCTCCCTCTCTCTCCTCTCTCTCTCTCTCTCTCTCTCTCTCTCTCTCTCCTGTCTCTCACTCTCTCTCTCTCCTGTCTCTCACTCTCTCTCTCTCCTCTCTCTCTCTCTCTCTCTCTCTCTCTCTCTCTCTCTCTCTCTCTCTCTCTCTCTCTCTCTCTCTCTCTCTCTCTCTCTCTCTCTCTCTCTCTCTCTCTCTCTCTCTCTCTCTCTCTCTCTCCTCTCTCTCTCTCTCTCTCTCTCTCTCTCTCTCTCTCTCTCTCTCTCTCTCTCTCTCTCTCTCTCCTGTCTCTCACTCTCTCTCTCTCTCTCTCTTTCTTTCTCTCTCTCCTCTCTCTCTCTCTCTCTCTCTCTCTCTCTCTCTCTCTCTCTCTCTCTCTCTCTCTCTCTCTCTCTCTCTCTCTCTCTCTCTCTCTCTCTCTCTCTCTCTCTCTCTCTCTCTCTCTCTCCTTTCCCTTCACTAGGTGGCAGTACTACCTAAAAGCAAGATGACCAGAACTCAGTCTGACACACTTGATGGATGGCACAGACATAGAAATAGATAGAATAAATGCCATACAGTATACCTGAGACGAGATTAATCCCAAAATCACAATCCTAAGAATGGCTAATTTTCCCTGCCAGTTCCCTTCCTTATCACCAATACTTTACATGCACAAAGTAGTGTCTCCAGTTGGGCGCTACTTATTCAGTCTAACAAGGGATAGTACTAGTAGCCCCTTAGAGAGAACAACCCTGCTTTGTTTAAAGTCTCCTCTCAACAAACAATGCAACCTGGTCTCAGAGCATTTCATATTGTTCTTTACGTGTACCCGAGACACTCCATTTAGTATGTTATGGTTACATTTACATTTTAGTCATTTAGCAGACTAAAGTGAGTGCATAAATTTTTCATACTGGCCCCCCGTGGGAATCGAACCCACAACCCTGGCGTTGCAAGCGCCACGCTCTACCAACTGAGCTACAGGAGGGCCTTCATAAGACAGATGGTTACTTAAGGAGGGTGGTTGGTCGGGGTGGATGGGTGAACGTGAACGTCTAGCAACCCAAAGGTTGCGAGTTCGAATATTATTCAGGACAATTTTAGCTAATTAGCAACTTTTCAACTACTTACTACTTTTTTGCTACTTTTCAACAACATGGCATGTTAGCTAACCCTTCCCCTAAACCTAACCTTAACCCTTCACCTAACACTAACCGTTTTAGCTAACCCTAACCATTTAACCTAACCCCTAGCCTAGCTAACGTTAGCGAGCTAGCTAACGTTAGCCAACTACCTACAATTCGTAACATATCATACGTTTTTGCAACTTGGTAACCTATTGTAAGTTTAGCAAATTCGTAATTTGTAACATATCATACTAAATGGGTGATGGCCATCCACAAAATAATACATATCATACAAAACGTAACATATCATACTAAAAAGAGTACCTCGGTTTTACATAAAGAGTAATACGAAGTGCTCTGAGACCAGCTTGAACAAAGACACGACGGTCTTTTCTTTCACCGGGGAAAAATGTGTACAGCTACAGAAGACATCAGTAACCAAGTAACGGATGTAAAAAAGACTGGTGTCATTTCGTGTGTATCGTTCTTATTGGTAGATACATGTATTTCCTGCTCAGAGAAAGTTAGAGCGAGAGAAGAGACGCAGGAGAAATAGCTTAATTTCTGCGCAAGAAAAGTTTTACAGAACAAGTGTCCTTTACAGAACAAGTGTCCTTTGCTAACATACTGGTAGAAAGGTAAGAGTAATCGTTTGTCATCTAAGGCAACAGTATAATGTTGTTTTGCTTAGGTTTGAGGTTTGTGTATTACATTTTTAAATGTTTAATATGTTGTTTCAAGGAAGGTTTTAGTTCTCCACATATCAACAGGAATTGTAAATACGGATTGACAGTAGAGGGAGCCATTCAACTCTTGGAAGCTATATAAAAAAAATTATTCAGTTGGGACTCTTCTCCCCTTCTCCTGTAACCTCTGTTTACAGCTAAGGATTCTTTGATCGACAGCAATACCCACCGCACACCAAGGTGTTTTGGTGGTAAATGGTCGGGTGATTTAAATGTAAATGGGGCGGCAGGTAGCTTAGTGGTTAAGAGCGTTGTGCCAGTAACCGAAAAGTCGCTGGTTCTAATCCCCGAGCCGACTAGGTGAAAAATCTGTCGATGTGCCCTTGAGCAAGGCCCTTAACCCTAATTGCTCCTGTAAATCGCTCTGGATAAGAGCGTCTGCTAAATGACTAAAATGTAAATGTGATTGACGCAGCTGCAGAGATTTGGTCGTCTGAGGCGCGGTGACCGTCTATAGACGATGTCACACGCATTGATAACGATGAGGGAAAGCACCTGATATCAAAAAGCCTGCTTTAGGCCTATCTGGAAACGGTTTTTGTACTTTTGAAAGACATCAGATACAGAAAAAACTTTCCTCATTCGGTTTGTGTTCTCTCTACACTGCGACCCCTTTTTAAATGTTGCTCTAAATGATAACAACAAACGCTCTCCCCCACTTATTGAGTGTACACTCGTTTCTCTATTGAGGGCATATTGAGGTCAGGTTTAGGTAGTGATTTAGGTGGAGGAACAAGTAGGGCCTGAACCAGAGACCCTGTCAGCAGACCCCTGCCTTTCTCTAATGGCAAGTGATGGGTCGTTCGCGAACGAACGGCTCTTTTTCAACGGATCTTTTTGGTGAACGTAGGGAACCGAATCGCATCGGTGAAAGACATTCATTTGGCTCCCTGATTGGCACACTGCTATTATTGCTTTTTGAACTCATAACAATGTGTTTCTGCAGATAAATTACCAAATGATTCTCTAAAGAGGGTGAATCCCTCATAACAATCTCCACAGTGGCGCAGTGCATAAGGCACTGCATCGCAGTGCTAGCTGTGCCACTAGAGATCCTGGTTCGAGTCCAGGCTCTGTCGCAGCCGGCCGCGACCGGGAGACCCATGGGCGGCGCACAATTGGTCCAACGTAGGGGAGGGTTTGGCCGGCAGGGATGTGGGTTCGTTTCCCATGGGAAAAAATAAACAAAACATGTATGCATAAACAAAACATGTATGCATTCACTAACTGTAAGTCGCTCTGGATAAGAGCGTCTGCTAAATGACTAAAATGTAAATGTAAACAATGTGTTTCTGCAGATAAATTACCAAATGATTCTCTAAAGAATTGCAAAATTATTCTCTAAAGAGGGTGAATCACTCAAAACAATGAATCCTCACTGCAGAAACAATAAATCGTGGGGAGAGCGTGTCAACCTTGTCCAAGCTGATATTTTCAGTACAGGCATCTAATAATTTGGCCAGCAAAAAATGTATTTGATCCCGCATTTCACGATCTGACATAATGGTAGCCTACCTTTTGGGCTTTAGATAGATTATTAAGCCTTTTGAACAAAGAGCCGTTTGGGAGCCATCCCTACGCATTTAAACAGCACCCTAGATTGGTCCCATCCCTACGTAGGTGTTTAAACAGCACCCTAGATATATCCCATCCCTAAGTAGGTGTTTAAACAGCACCCTAGATATATCCCATCCCTACGTAGGTGTTTAAACAGCACCCTAGATATATCCCATCCCTACGCATTTAACAGCACCCTAGATTGGTCCCATCCCTAAGTAGGTGTTTAAACAGCACCCTAGATATATCCCATCCCTACGTAGGTATTTAAACAGCACCCTAGATATATCTCATCCCTAAGTAGGTGTTTAAACAGCACCCTAGATATATCCCATCCCTAAGTAGGTGTTTAAACAGCACCCTAGATATATCCCATCCCTAAGTAGGTGTTTAAACAGCACCCTAGATATATCCCATCCCTAAGTAGGTGTTTAAACAGCACCCTAGATATATCCCATCCCTAAGTAGGTGTTTAAACAGCACCCTAGATATATCCCATCCCTAAGTAGGTGTTTAAACAGCACCCTAGATATATCCCATCCCTAAGTAGGTGTTTAAACAGCACCCTAGATATATCCCATCCCTAAGTAGGTGTTTAAACAGCACCCTAGATATATCCCATCCCTAAGTAGGTGTTTAAACAGCACCCTAGATATATCCCATCCCTAAGTAGGTGTTTAAACAGCACCCTAGATATATCCCATCCCTAAGTAGGTGTTTAAACAGCACCCTAGATATATCCCATCCCTAAGTAGGTGTTTAAACAGCACCCTAGATATATCCCATCCCTAAGTAGGTGTTTAAACAGCACCCTAGATATATCCCATCCCTAAGTAGGTGTTTAAACAGCACCCTAGATATATCCCATCCCTAAGTAGGTGTTTAAACAGCACCCTAGATATATCCCATCCCTAAGTAGGTGTTTAAACAGCACCCTAGATATATCCCATCCCTAAGTAGGTGTTTAAACAGCACCCTAGATATATCCCATCCCTAAGTAGGTGTTTAAACAGCACCCTAGATATATCCCATCCCTAAGTAGGTGTTTAAACAGCACCCTAGATATATCCCATCCCTAAGTAGGTGTTTAAACAGCACCCTAGATATATCCCATCCCTAAGTAGGTGTTTAAACAGCACCCTAGTAGGCCTAGAGGGCCGTGACATGTGCTTTAGCCTCACTGACATCAGCACTCTGCTCGTATCCTAAATGGCACCCTACTAAGGTTGGCACCCTACTAAGGTTGGCTCCGTACCAGTGTCGTGGTAAGGAAGCGAAACATGAAGCGCACTGGAATTTCCTGAGGAAAACAGTCCTAATGTTGGAAACAAACAGCTGTATGTTGTCGCCCAGAATCACGTTTCTGTTCCAAACAGCTGTACGTCTCCCGAGTGGCGCAGCGGTCTAAGGCACTGCATCACAGTGCTAGCTGTGCCACTAGAGATCCTGGTTCGAGCCCAGGCTCTGTCGTAGCCGGCCGCGACCGGGAGACCCATGGGGCGGCGCACAATTTGCCCAGCGTCGTCGAGGGTAGGGGAGGGAATGGCCGGCAGGGATGTAGCTCAGTTGGTAGAGCATGGCGTTTGCAACCCCAGGGTTGTGGGTTCGATTCCCACGGTGGGCCAGTATGAAAACAATTTAAAATATATAATAATAATGTATGCACTCGCTAACTGTAAGTCGCTCTGGATAAGAGCGTCTGCTAATTGACTAAAATGTAATGTAAATGTATGTTGTCACCCAGAATCACGTTTCTGTCCCGAGCTATAGACTATATGCTCCATAGGTTCTGAAGGACCAGAGAGTTTAGTCTGCTTTGGGTTTTCCTTTTTACCAAAGAAAATCATGTATCGTGGTATCACCATACTGGTATAGTGAAAACCCTACACCCTATTCCCTGTGGGCCCTGGTCAAAAGTAGTACACTATACAGGGAGCCATTTAGGACACAGACTCTGACCACCTCCTGAGTTTAGACACAGATTGATGAAACAGATTGACTTTAAAGAGAAGATTCACCCTCATTACATTTATAGGACTATTTATTATTCATCTGAATAATCCTACATTATTGATGTTAAACGCTGGTCAGAAATATCTGGTCGAGGGTAGAAGGGGTTGCCAAGACCTGCCGCTCCAAGTGGCACTCTATTCCCTTTGGCCGATGCCCGTAGGATCCAGATTTTTCACCTAGTCGGCTCGGGGATTAGAACCAGCAACCTTTCGGTTACTGGCACAACGCTCTTAACCACTAAGCTACCTGCCGCCCCCTGTACTATATTGGGGAATAGCAGGGGCCCATTTGGGAGGCAGTTCGCCCCTAGAGACACTGATCTAAGGCCGGTTTTATGTTCTGCCCTCCAATGGTTAATGTTGGTGTTGGGGGAAGAGGAAGCTGATCCGAGATCTGTAGTTAAGGTTGGTATTGGGGGAGGGGAAGCTGATCCGAGATCTGTAGTTACGGTTGGTGTTGGGGGAGGGGAAGCTGATCCGAGATCTCTAGTTACGGTTGGTGTTGGGGGAGGGGAAGCTGATCCGAGATCTGTAGTTACGGTTGGTGTTGGGGGAGGGGAAGCTGATCCGAGATCTCTAGTTACGGTTGGTGTTGGGGGAGGGAACTGATCCGAGATCTCTAGTTACGGTTGGTGTTGGGGAGGGGGAAGCTGATCCGAGATCTGTAGTTACGGTTGGTGTTGGGGGAGGGAAGCTGATCCGAGATCTGTAGTTACGGTTGGTGTTGGGGGAGGGGAAGCTGATCCGAGATCTGTAGTTACGGTTGGTGTTGGGGGAGGGGAAGCTGATCCGAGATCTGTAGTTACGGTTGGTGTTGGGGGAGGGGGAAGCTGATCCGAGATCTGTAGTTACGGTTGGTGTTGGGGGAGGGGGAAGCTGATCCGAGATCTGTAGTTACGGTTGGTGTTGGGGAGGGGAAGCTGATCCGAGATCTGTAGTTACGAGTTGGTGTTGGGGAGGGGAAGCTGATCCGAGATCTGTAGTTACGGTTGGTGTTGGGGGAGGGGGAAGCTGATCCGAGATCTGTAGTTACGGTTGGTGTTGGGGAGGGGAAGCTGATCCGAGATCTGTAGTTACGGTTGGTGTTGGGGAGGGGGAAGCTGATCCGAGATCTGTAGTTACGGTTGGTGTTGGGGGAGGGGGAAGCTGATCCGAGATCTGTAGTTACGGTTGGTGTTGGGGGAGGGGGAAGCTGATCCGAGATCTGTAGTTACGGTTGGTGTTGGGGAGGGAAGCTGATCCGAGATCTGTAGTTACGGTTGGTGTTGGGGGAGGGGAAGCTGATCCGAGATCTGTAGTTACGGTTGGTGTTGGGGGAGGGGGAAGCTGATCCGAGATCTGTAGTTACGGTTGGTGTTGGGGGGGGGGGGAAGCTGATCCGAGATCTGTAGTTACGGTTGGTGTTGGGGGAGGGGAAGCTGATCCGAGATCTGTAGTTACGGTTGGTGTTGGGGGAGGGGAAGCTGATCCTAGATCTTTAGTTAAGGTTGGTGTTGGGGGAGGGGGGAAGCTGATCCGAGATCTGTAGTTACGGTTGGTGTTGGGGGGGGGAAGCTGATCCTAGATCTTTAGTTAAGGTTGGTGTTGGGGGAGGGGGAAGCTGATCCGAGATCTGTAGTTATGGTTGGTGTTGGGGGAGGGAAGCTGATCCTAGATCTTTAGTTAAGGTTGGTGTTGGGGGAGGGGGAAGCTGATCCTAGATCTTTAGTTAAGGTTGGTGTTGGGGGAGGGGGAAGCTGATCCGAGATCTGTAGTTATGGTTGGTGTTGGGGGAGGGGAAGCTGATCCTAGATCTTTAGTTAAGGTTGGTGTTGGGGGAGGGGGAAGCTGATCCTAGATCTTTAGTTAAGGTTGGTGTTGGGGGAGGGGGAAGCTGATCCGAGATCTGTAGTTACGGTTGGTGTTGGGGGAGGGGAAGCTGATCCGAGATCTGTAGTTATGGTTGGTGTTGGGGGAGGGGAAGCTGATCCTAGATCTGTAGTTATGGTTGGTGTTGGGGGAGGGGGAAGCTGATCCGAGATCTGTAGTTACGGTTGGTGTTGGGGGAGGGGGAAGCTGATCCGAGATCTGTAGTTATGGTTGGTGTTGGGGGAGGGGAAGCTGATCCTAGATCTTTAGTTAAGGTTGGTGTTGGGGGAGGGGGAAGCTGATCCTAGATCTTTAGTTAAGGTTGGTGTTGGGGGAGGGGGAAGCTGATCCGAGATCTGTAGTTATGGTTGGTGTTGGGGGAGGGAAGCTGATCCTAGATCTTTAGTTAAGGTTGGTGTTGGGGGAGGGGGAAGCTGATCCTAGATCTTTAGTTAAGGTTGGTGTTGGGGGAGGGGGAAGCTGATCCGAGATCTGTAGTTACGGTTGGTGTTGGGGGAGGGAAGCTGATCCGAGATCTGTAGTTATGGTTGGTGTTGGGGGAGGGAAGCTGATCCTAGATCTGTAGTTATGGTTGGTGTTGGGGAGGGGGAAGCTGATCCGAGATCTGTAGTTACGGTTGGTGTTGGGGGAGGGGGAAGCTGATCCGAGATCTGTAGTTAAGGTTGGTGTTGGGGGAGGGGGAAGCTGATCCTAGATCTCTAGTTAAGGTTGGTGTTGGGGGAGGGGGAAGCTGATCCGAGATCTGTAGTTACGGTTGGTGTTGGGGGAGGGGAAGCTGATCCTAGATCTGTAGTTATGGTTGGTGTTGGGGGAGGGGGGAAGCTGATCCGAGATCTGTAGTTATGGTTGGTGTTGGGGGAGGGGAAGCTGATCCGAGATCTGTAGTTAAGGTTAGTATTGGGGGAGGGGGGAGCTGATCCGAGATCTGTAGTTAAGGTTAGTATTGGGGGAGGGGGAGCTGATCCGAGATCTGTAGTTAAGGTTAGTATTGGGGGAGGGGGAAGCTGATCCGAGATCTGTAGTTACGGTTAGTATTGGGGGAGGGGGGAGCTGATCCGAGATCTGTAGTTAAGGTTAGTATTGGGGGAGGGGAAGCTGATCCGAGATCTGTAGTTATGGTTAGTATTGGGGGAGGGGAAGCTGATCCGAGATCTGTATCTGAAGACAGCTGAAGATCATGGTGGAGAGGAGAGAGGTCAGTTGAAATGTTGTTAACACTTTGAGTCAGTCTGTGGAAAAATGGCCGCAGAGAAAGACATAATGTGTTATGAGTTGATAATAAATGATTATAAGGGAATATTATATCTTACTATGATAAGTATATATAAGAACTAAGTTATAACCAGTAATAATGTATTCAAGTCTTTTCTGTCAGCAGTTGATATTGTTGATCAACCCACTGTTGAGAAATGTAGGTCTGGCTTCCTCTTTTGAGTCAGTGTGTGTGTGTGTGTGTGCTTGCATACGTGTGTGTGTGTGTGTCTTCCGCCCCTTTGAAAGTCTTTTTTTGGCATCTTCATTTCATTTCCTCCTGAACTGTAGCTAGCAGAAACACCAGTCAGACCAGCTTCTCACGCTCTCACCAGCCTCACTGAACACTGAACAGGCCTACAAACAAGCTCACAGTCCTGGAGAATTATTGTTCTTGATCCAATCGGTGTATGTGTCTTAATATCTCCTATCTGACCAGCTCTCTATACCAGCCCCTGAGATTCCTTAAACTAGTATATTAACCCCTATCTGACCAGCCCTCTATACCAGTCCCAGAGACTCCTTAAACTAGTATATTAACCCCTATCTGACCAGCCCTCTATACCAGCCCCAGAGACTCCTTAAACTAGTATATTAACCCCTATCTGACCAGCCCTCTATACCAGCCCCTGAGACTCCTTAAACTAGTATATTAACCCCTATCTGACCAGCCCTCTATACCAGCCCCTGAGACTCCTTAAACTAGTTTATTAACCCCTATCTGACCAGCCCTCTATACCAGCCCCTGAGACTCCTTAAACTAGTTTATTAACCCCTATCTGACCAGCCCTCTATACCAGCCCCTGAGACTCCTTAAACCTCTTAAGGATCTGACCCTTTTTTTCAATTTTCGCCTAAAATGACATACCCAAATCTAACTGCCTGTAGCTCAGGACATGAAGCAAGGATATGCATATTATTGATACCATTTGAAAGGAAACACTTTGAAGTGTGTGGAAGTGTGAAATTAATGTAGGAGAATATAACACATTAGATCTGGTAAAAGATAATGCAAACAAAAAAAACATGGCGTTTTCTATTATTTATTTTGTTGCATCATCTTTGAAATGCAAGAGAAAGGCCAGACAGTGATGTAGGATTCTAGATGTAATTTAGATGTTGTCCACCAGATGGCAGCAGCGCACGTGCAACGTTTTAGACTGATCCAGTGAAGAATGACATCACTACAAAATATTTTGTATCAAGTCTGCCAGGAGTTTTCCCAAATGTGCTGAATTGGTTTTCAAGTACATAACAATAGAGAACATACAAACATGCTATGGTAATACACAATTTAAGTTTGCACACTCCCAGGAATGTCATAAATGATGGATCATTAGCTTCCCTACAGAAAAGACAATAACCTTCACACATCTAGATGGCCGGGTGGGGTGGGTGTGGAGTCAGAGTTGATTTTTCAAACAAAACGACACTACATTTTATCTCTGCGACCCTCAGGATGACAAATCAGAGCAAGATTACTGAATATAAGTACATTATTTACCTTCAGAGCTGAATGTAACAAACCAGTTGTCCAAACTTTTGACTGGTACTGTACATTAAGTGTACAAAACATCAGGAACACCTGCTCTTTCCATGACATAGACTGACCAGGTGAATCCAGGTGAAAGCTATGATCCCTTATTGATGTCACTTGTTAAATCCACTTCAATCAGTGTAGATGAAGGGGAGGAGACATGTTAAAGAAGGGTTTTTGAGCCTTGAGACATGGATTGTGTATGTGTGCCATTCAGAGGGTGAATGGGCAAGACAAAAGATTGAATTGCCTTTGAACGGGTATGGTAGTAGGTGCCAGGCGCACCGGTTTGTGTGTCAAGAACTGCAACGCTGCTGGGTTTTTCACGCTCAGCTTTTTCCAGTGTGTATCAAGAATGGTCCACCACCCAAAGGACATCCAGCCAACTTGACACTACTGTGGGAACCATTGGAGTCAACATGGGCCAGCATCCCTGTGTAATGCTTTCGGCATCTTGTAGAGTCCATGCCCCGACGAATTGAGGCAGTTCTGAGGGCAAAAGGGAATCAATATTAGTTATTGTTCAAGTTTGTACACAGTGTATAATGGTGTGTATAGACAGTATGGGCAGTATATGAATAGAAAAGGTGATGTTCAGCAGTAGTTATATAGGATGAGCCTTGACTAGAATACAGCATATACATATGAAGTAGGTGAAACAGTATGTAAACATTATTAAAGTAACCGGTGTTCAATGACTCTATGAACATAGGGCAGCAGTCTCTAAGGTGCAGGGTAGAGTATCGGGTGGTAGTCGGCTAGTGACAGTGGTAGTGGGGTGAACAGGCCAGGGCTCGGGTGGCTGAGGTCCTTGAAAACTGATTACCAATATAATTAGAACAGTAAACAAGTAATTTTGTTTCATAAAAAAAAAATTACTGTTCTAATTATTTTGGTAACCAGTTTATAATAGCAACAAGGCACCTCTGGGAGCAGGGTGAACAGGATGTGGCTGAGGTCCTTGATGATCTTCTTGGCCTTCCTGTGACACCGGGTGCTGTAGATGTCCTGGAGGGCAGGCAGTGTGCCCCCGGTGATGCTTTGCGCTGACCGCACCACCCTCTGGAGAGCCCTGCGGTTGCGGATGGTGCAATTGCCGTACCAAGTGGTGATACAGCTGACAGGATGCTCTCAATGGTGCATCTGTAGAAGTTTTGTGAGGGTCTTAGGCACCAAGCAGAATTTCTTCAGCCTCCTGAGGTTGGCGCTGTTGCGCTTTCTTCACCACGCTGTCGGTGTGGGGGGACGCCGAGGAACTTGAGGCTTTTGACCCTCTCCACTGCAGCACCGTCGATGAGAGAAAAAAAATAAATAACATTTAGCTCGACATGAAATTACTTCACCAAAGGATAGAGCAGTTTTCTATGGAGCGGGAAAGCTATGTACATGCATTGGACAGAGAAGTGTAGTGTAGGATACAAGATGCGACTGAAATATTGCAGGAGAGCGCTGGGCATGTTGTTCTTATCTGAATTAGGCCAACAAAATTAGACCTATGGAGGAATGGCTTCTATGAAGGAACTTTGAATGTCTTTGAACTTCATGGAGTTGGCTTAACTAACGTTGGACCAGCGCTAACCCTAAATCAGGACTCTGTTCCATTCCATTACCCATAATACCGCCTTGAGTTTTCGAGAGCTAGACCAGAGCTAGCTAGCTAGCTAACAAGCTTGTGTGCACAGCGGCACCAGAATTAAAATAAAAACACGTCTTACCTTTTTTTATAGTAAATAAAGCCAATGTAAAACGTGATAACTATAGTATCCTTAACTAGCATTGAAAAAGTTAATCCATTCTTTAATTAAAAATCTCTCATTAATTAATGAATCATGTAACGTCAGTAGCTACAGTAGACTATGCTTCAGAGGGAGGGGGAGGGGCAGTGGGAGGGGCGGGGGGGCAGAGATGTTCAGCTGACATACAGGCAGACACTGGAATACGTTTCTGAGTGACAGAGGGCTTGTTATTAACCGGTTCCCATGCTTTTAAAATACCGTTTCTGTTCCGGAACAGTATAGATCACTTTCGTTCTCAGTTCTTGTTCTGTTCCTCGAAAAATCTAGTTCTTATAAGGTTTTCAGTTCTGTTCCCTGAACCTGTTCCAACCCCTGATTCTTACATAGGTATTTCTCTTGTCCAGGTGGGATAGGGCAATGTGAAGTGCAAAGGAGATTGTGTCGTCTGTGGATCAGTTAGGGTGGTATGCGAATTGTACTGGGTCTAGGTTGCCAGGTAAGGTGGAGGTGATCCTTGACTAGTCTCTCAAACCACTTCATGATGACAAAAGTGAGTGCTACGCGGCGATAGTAATTAAGTTCTGTTACCTTCGCTTTCTTGGGTACAGGAACAATGGTGGAAATCTTGAAGCATGTGGGGACAACAGACTGGGATAGGGAGAGGTTGAATATGTCCGTAAACCCATAGCTTGGGTAAACGTGTAGGCTGACAGTGTTGGTGGCATATCTCTCGGTGATTGAAAGGGCTTTGAGGCCTCTCGTACAAGACAGTATACCGTAAAATAGAAAGTGTATTTTTCCTGAAGAACTGTGTGCTTTCTTCAGCTGTCCAGAAGTATGTCATTTCAGAGGTCAACAAACTGACATTATAAAGCAAACATTCCCAAAAGTTATTTTCCCACCATAATAGTAGAACTAGAATGTAAACAAAGAATAGCAATACTAGTATGTATCAAATAACAGTGTAATCTGATCCTATGGGAATAACAGTGTAATCTGATCCTATGGGCCGGGATTCAAGCCTTATTTAAAGGGGATTTCTGATTGAGTGGGCATCTGCACCGTTTACTGTGAATGTGACCACGAACACCTTTTAATAGCTGCATTGTAGACAGCATCGGATTGAATACAGGCCTAAAACTATGGTTAGTTAGTGTTGAGTGTTAGCATCGGATTGAATACAGGCCTAAAACTATGGTTAGTTAGTGTTGAGCGTTAGCATCGGATTGAATACAGGCCTAAAACTATGGTTAGTTAGTGTTGAGCGTTAGCATCGGATTGAATACAGGCCTAAAACTATGGTTAGTTAGTGTTGAGTGTTAGCATCGGATTGAATACAGGCCTAAAACTATGGTTAGTTAGTGTTGAGTGTTAGCATCGGATTGAATACAGGCCTAAAACTATGGTTAGTTAGTGTTGAGTGTTAGCATCGGATTGAATACAGGCCTAAAACTATGGTTAGTTAGTGTTGAGTGTTAGCATCGGATTGAATACAGGCCTAAAACTATGGTTAGTTAGTGTTGAGTGTTAGCATCGGATTGAATACAGGCCTAAAACTATGGTTAGTTAGTGTTGAGTGTTAGCATCGGATTGAATACAGGCCTATTTTTTATTTTTTTTATTTCCCCTTTATTTAACCAGTTAAGCCAGTTGAGAACAAGTTCTCATTTACAACTGCGACCTGGCCAAGATAAAGCAAAGCAGTGCGATAAAAACAACACAGAGTTACATATGGGGTAAACAAAACATAAAGTCAAAAATACAATATAAAATATTATATACAGTCTGTGCAAATGTAGTAAGTTATGGAGGTAAGGCAATAAATAGGCCATAGTGCAAAATAATTACAATTAGTATTAACACTGGAATGATAGATGTGCAAGAGATGATGTGCAAATAGAGATACTGGGGTGCAAATGAGCTAAATAAATAACAATGTAAATAACAATATGGGGATGAGGTAGTTGGATGGTCTAAAACTATGTTTAGTTAGTGTTGAGTGTTAGCACCATTAATCTGATCTGATCCTAGATCTATTTTGGATTGATCCTAGATCTGTGGTTAGTGTTGTGTTAGGATTGATCCTAGATATGTGGTTAATCTGATCCTAGAGCTGTGGTTAATCTGATCCCAGATCAGTGGTTTGTTAGTGTTGAGTGTTAGCATTATCCTCTGGCCTGATCCATATCTGATCCCCGGTCAGTGGTTTGTTAGTGTTGAGTGTTAGCATTACTCTGGCCTGATCCCATATCTGATCCCCGGTCAGTGGTTTGTTAGTGTTGAGTGTTAGCATTACTCTGGCCTGATCCCATATCTGATCCCCGGTCAGTGGTTTGTTAGTGTTGAGTGTTAGCATTACTCTGGCCTGATCCCATATCTGATCCCCGGTCAGTGGTTTGTTAGTGTTGAGTGTTAGCATTACTCTGGCCTGATCCCATATCTGATCCCCGGTCAGTGGTTTGTTAGTGTTGAGTGTTAGCATTACTCTGGCCTGATCCCATGTGACTGAGACAGAAGTTCAGAGGGTCACAGAGTTTTCTGAACCTCAGATGACACAATGTGTTTTGGTCTAAAGTAGTGTACTATATAGGGAATAGGACTCTGGTCTAAAGTAGTGCACTATATAGGGAATAGATCTCTGGTCTAAAGTAGTGCACTATATAGGGAATAGATCTCTGGTCTAAAGTAGTGCACTATATAGGGAATAGATCTCTGGTCTAAAGTAGTGCACTATATAGGGAATAGATCTCTGGTCTAAAGTAGTGCACTATATAGGGAATAGATCTCTGGTCTAAAGTAGTGCACTATATAGGGAATAGGGCTCTGGTCTAAAGTAGTGCACTATATAGGGAATAGATCTCTGGTCTAAAGTAGTGCACTATATAGGGAATAGGTCTCTGGTCTAAAGTAGTGCACTATATAGGGAATAGGGCTCTGGTCTAAAGTAGTGCACTATATAGGGAATAGGGCTCTGGTCTAAAGTAGTGCACTATATAGGGAATAGGACTCTGGTCTAAAGTAGTGCACTATATAGGGAATAGGGCTCTGGTCTAAAGTAGTGCACTATATAGGGAATAGATCTCTGGTCTAAAGTAGTGCACTATATAGGGAATAGATCTCTGGTCTAAAGTAGTGCACTATATAGGGAATAGGGCTCTGGTCTAAAGTAGTGCACTATATAGGGAATAGGGCTCTGGTCTAAAGTAGTGCACTATATAGGGAATAGGACTCTGGTCTAAAGTAGTGCACTATATAGGGAATAGGGCTCTGGTCTAAAGTAGTGCACTATATAGGGAATAGATCTCTGGTCTAAAGTAGTGCACTATATAGGGAATAGATCTCTGGTCTAAAGTAGTACACTATATAGGGAATAGGACTCTGGTCTAAAGTAGTGTACTATATAGGGAATAGATCTCTGGTCTAAAGTAGTGCACTACATAGGGAATAGGACTCTGGTCTAAAGTAGTGTACTATATAGGGAATAGATCTCTGGTCTAAAGTAGTGCACTATATAGGGAATAGGACTCTGGTCTAAAGTAGTGCACTATATAGGGAATAGGACTCTGGTCTAAAGTAGTGCACTATATAGGGAATAGGACTCTGGTCTAAAGTAGTGCACTATATAGGGAATAGATCTCTGGTCTAAAGTAGTGCACTATATAGGGAATAGATCTCTGGTCTAAAGTAGTGCACTATATAGGGAATAGATCTCTGGTCAAAAGTAGTGCACTATATAGGGAATAGGACTCTGGTCTAAAGTAGTGCACTATATAGGGAATAGGACTCTGGTCTAAAGTAGTGCACTATATAGGGAATAGGACTCTGGTCTAAAGTAGTGCACTATATAGGGAATAGATCTCTGGTCTAAAGTAGTGCACTATATAGGAATAGATCTCTGGTCTAAAGTAGTGCACTATATAGGGAATAGATCTCTGGTCTAAAGTAGTGCACTATATAGGGAATAGATCTCTGGTCTAAAGTAGTGCACTATATAGGGAATAGGACTCTGGTCTAAAGTAGTGCACTATATAGGGAATAGATCTCTGGTCTAAAGTAGTGCACTATATAGGGAATAGGACTCTGGTCTAAAGTAGTGCACTATATAGGGAATAGATCTCTGGTCTAAAGTAGTGTACTATATAGGGAATAGATCTCTGGTCTAAAGTAGTGCACTATATAGGGAATAGATCTCTGGTCTAAAGTAGTGCACTATATAGGGAATAGATCTCTGGTCTAAAGTAGTGCACTATATAGGGAATAGATCTCTGGTCTAAAGTAGTGCACTATATAGGGAATAGATCTCTGGTCTAAAGTAGTGCACTATATAGGGAATAGATCTCTGGTCTAAAGTAGTGCACTATATAGGGAATAGGACTCTGGTCTAAAGTAGTGCACTATATAGGGAATAGATCTCTGGTCTAAAGTAGTGCACTATATAGGGAATAGATCTCTGGTCTAAAGTAGTGCACTATATAGGGAATAGATCTCTGGTCTAAAGTAGTGCACTATATAGGGAATAGATCTCTGGTCTAAAGTAGTGCACTATATAGGGAATAGATCTCTGGTCTAAAGTAGTGCACTATATAGGGAATAGATCTCTGGTCTAAAGTAGTGCACTATATAGGGAATAGTTTGCCATTTGGGACGCATCCTCATTCGCATACAGTTGATCAGGCTGTTGATTGTGGCCTGTGGAATGTTGTCCCACTCCTCTTCAATGGCTGTGAGAAGTTTCTGGATATTGGCGGGAACTGGAACACGCTGTCGTACACGTCGATCCAGAGCATCCCAAACATGCTCAGTGGGTGACATGTCTGGTGAGTATGCAGGCCATAGAAGAACTGGGACATTTTCAGCTTCCAGGAATTGTGTACAGATCCTTGCGACATGGGGCTGTGCATTATCATGCTGAAACATTAGTTGATGGCGGTGGATGAATGGCACGACAATGGACCTCAGGATCTCGTCACGGTATCTCTGTGCATTCAAATTGCCATCGATAAAATGCAATTGTGTTAATTGTCCGTAGCTTATGCCTGCCCATACCATAACCCCACCACCACCATGGGGCACTCTGTTCACAACGATGACATCAGCAAACCGCTCACCCACACGACGCCATACACGTGGTCTGCGGTTGTGAGGCCGGTTGGATGTACTGCCAAATTCTCTAAAATGACATTGGAGGTGGCTTATGGCAGAGAAATTAACATTCAATTATCTGTCAACAGCTCAGGTGGACATTCCTGCAGTCAGCATGCCAACTGCACGCTCCCTCAAAACTTGAGACATCTGTGGTATTGTGTTGTGTGACAAAACTGCACATTTTAGAGTGGCCTTTTATTGTCCCCAGCACAAGGTGCACCTGTGTAATGATCACGCTGTTTAATCAGGTTCTTGATATGCCACACCTGTCAGGCGGATGGATTATCTTGGCAAAGGAGAAATGCTCACCAACAGGGATATAAACAAATTTGTGCACAAAACTTCAGAGAAATTAGCTTTTTGTGCGTATTGAACATTTCTGGGATATTTTTATTTCAGCTCATGAAACATGGGACCAACAGTTACCATGTTGCGTTTTATATTTTAGGTTTAGTGTAGTTCTGTGAGAGATACAGGCACCCTTCTCTCTCTCACCACAGACACGGCCACGCGTCGGTCTATATACAGTAGCCTATAATGTTACACAAACCACAGGCTAAACCCGGGCCGGCCCAACATGAAGCAATTCTTAGAATATCACGTTTTCACATTACGTTTTTTACTTGGGCAGGAGATTTAGAGGAGGCAACTTGAATTAACTCTGCTGGCTTTTATTACGATTTTTACATTATAAACAGTGAAAATGATTTTTCATGCCAGGAGAGGTACCGGATCCTGGCAAATGGGTTCTGGAACGAACAGTCCAAAACTGAGAGGTGCCGGGTCCTGTACCGGCAGGATCCGGCTCAAAAGAATCACTGTCTGGTCCTCATTTAAAGTCCCGTAGATCACTTCATTATTCCCTTCTTGTTTCCAAAGCTCTACAACACAAGCTTCTAACATACCTCACTTCATTGTTGAAGTATAAAGACATGAGTTACCAAACCCGCTCACAGGATTGGTTAACTCTTCAGGTTCCTCTGGTCTCCACCAATTTAGGTCAATCCTCCTTTAGTTTTAGTTCCCCCATTGTTGGAATAACCAGAACAATTCCTTGATTTCCCTGGTGCTGTCAGTGCAGTTTAGGACTCTGGTGTTGAATGAATTCATTGAGGATTGTAGTTGTTTCCATTTATTGTAATGGTTTTATTTGTTGTAATTGTACCTTGTAGTTTTTATATTCTTGTTCTATTTGGAATGTTCATTTTCTTGATTGTGAAAATGTTTGTACTCAGGGCACCATTGTGAATGAGACCCTGGTTGAGCTCCCCCTGAATAAAGACAAGTTAAATAAAGACTAACACACATCAGGATATGAGATTGGTTTCTCTGTGTAGACTAAAGTATTACTCCCAGCAAGGAGGGACGGTCTCAGACAGGTAGGTGTGTGTGTGTGTGTGTGTGTGTGTGTGTGTGTGTGTGTGCGTGCGTGCGCGCCTTCCACCCTTTTGAAAGTCTTTTTTTGGCATCTTCATTTCATTTCCTCCTAAACTGCAGCTAGCAGACGAAGCAGTCAGACCAGCTTCTCCCTGTCTCTCTGAACTCTGAATAGGTCTACAAATAGACTGTCTCTCTGAACTCTGAATAGGTCTACAAATAGACTGTCTCTCTGAACTCTGAATAGGTCTACAAATAGACTGTCTCTCTGAACTCTGAATAGGTCTACAAATAGACTGTCTCTCTGAACTCTGAACTCTGACTAGGTCTACAAATAGACTGTCTCTATGAACTCTGAATAGGTCTACAAACAGACTGTCTCTCTGAACTCTGAACTCTGAATAGGTCTACAAATAGACTGTCTCTCTGAACTCTGAATAGGTCTACAAACAGACTCTGTCTCTCTGAACTCTGAACTCTGAATAGGTCTACAAACAGACTCTGTCTCTCTGAACTCTGAATAGGTCTACAAACAGACTCTGTCTCTCTGAACTCTGAATTGGTCTACAAACAGACTCTGTCTCTCTGAACTCTGAACTCTGAATTGGTCTACAAACAGACTCTGTCTCTCTGAACTCTGAACTCTGAATTGGTCTACAAACAGACTCTGTCTCTCTGAACTCTGAACTCTGAATTGGTCTACAAACAGACCAGAGCATATGAGCGGAGTGGAGCGGTGAGAATCTCAGCTCCTCGCTCACGGAGCTGTTCACCCCTCCGCTCCCCCCGCTCAAAGCCACATCCGCTCCCCCCGCTCAAGGCCAGTCCGCTCATTATCGCTCAGCGCTCAACGCAGTTTGCATCGCGCTCCACTCAAATCGCCCCCCGCTCACTCCAAAAAAGGAACAAAATCTGCATGTATTTCACTTTTAGCTTAAACCACAGCCTTACTTTATCTCCCCGAATTTGTTGCATACAGACTCATCTCGGATTATCCATTCTGTCTTGAAACGGGGATCTAACACTGACGCTAAAATGAGATGTTAATCAGTATAGTATATTCCATAGCGAATTGAGACGTTGTTTGCCAATGTTTCTGCAAAAGCAGCGATGCCCATTGGAAGTGCAGCGTGAGTGTAATCGGTGAGCAGGGATTTGATTTCTGTGACAGCAGGGAGGATCATCCCCAGGTTCCCCAGCTCCTTCTGCATTTTGTCTGTGAGGTCTGCTAGTGGTGTCAGCACACTGACAAGGTGCGTCAGCTGCCGTACTTGATTCAGGGTGATGTTAGCAACATTAGACTTGAGTTTGTTTTACCATAACGGGTCTTTTTGGAACAACCGGATGAACGACTGAATCATCCGCAGCTGGCTGCTCCATCGAATGGCGCAGGCATTTGTGGGGCGGACACCTAATTGGTCGGTTTCCTCTGTGCTCTTGCGTACACTTTTCACCAGGTGCCCGACTTTCACTAACAGCCTATTAATGTTGTCGTGCTTGTTAACGGCGTTTTGATCGCCAGCTGAAGCATGTGAATGGGGCATCTCAGATGTAAATTTGACAAAGTAAAGTACTGATTTATCATAGTTTCTTGGGGAGTGTAGCCCGGTTGAGCTGCGCTGGCGAAGTGTTGCATCCCTTCACGTTCTCCTTTACTCAGCGGTTCATAGTCCATGAAAATCATTTCAAAAATGCTACATCCAGCTCTCTTTTTCTCTCCCTTGTTATGGTTGGGCCTTTGCGTGCAGTGAAGAAACTTTTGAATTCCTCAACCCTTTTCTCTTGTTGCTGCTGCTGCTCCTCTCACTCTATAAAATACAAATTCATGGACGACACAAATTAAATTAAACAGATGGATTCTGGGTCAGGCTTGAGCATGCTTCAGACTCGTGGTGTGAGCGAGCGAAATTGGAGCGGGACATAGGGCGACGCTCCGTCCTTTTAAAAATGCCGCTCTGCGCTCTGTTCAAAATCCGTCCACTCACGCTCCACGCTCGCTCCCGCTCCACTCCGCTCATATGCTCTGAAACAGACTCTGTCTCTCTGAACTCTGAACTCTGAATAGGTCTACAAATAGACTGTCTCTCTGAACTCTGAACTCTGAATAGGTCTACAAATAGACTCTGTCACTCTGAACTCTGAATTGGTCTACAAACAGACTCTGTCTCTGAACTCTGAACTCTGAATAGGTCAACAAACAGACTCTGTCTCTCTGAACTCTGAACTCTGAATAGGTCTACAAACAGATTCTGTCTCTGAACTCTGAATAGGTCAACAAACAGACTCTGTCTCTCTGAACTCTGAATAGGTAAAAAAACAGACTCACAGTCCTGGAGAATTATTGTTCTTGACCCATTAGGTGTGTGTGTTTTGAAGGGTGTGTCACTGGGTTGGTGGCGTGCTCGTGTCATGTCCTTGGTTAGTGTGCATCCATGTATGTGTATGCCAGAATGTGTCTGATCCTCTGTGTGTCTGATCCTGTGTGTGTGTGTGTGTGTGTCTGATCCTGTGTGTGTGTGTGTGTGTCTGATCCTGTGTGTGTGTGTGTGTGTGTGTGTGTGTCTGATCCTGTGTGTGTCTGAGCCTCTGTGTGTCTGATCCTCTGTGTGTGTGTGTGTGTGTGTCTGTGTGTGTGTGTGTGTGTGTGTGTCGTTTTGAAGAGAAAGGGAAACTCCCTTAATATCATCCATCTGCTGCAGGGAAGTGACACTGAAGAAAGGAAGCTCCCTTAATATATTCCATCTGCTGCATGGGAGTGACACTGAAGAAAGGGAAGCACCCATAATATTATCCATCTGCTGTAGGGGAGTGACACTGAAGAAAGGGAGGTTCCCTTAATATTTTCCATCTGCTGCAGGGGAGTGACACTGAAGAAAGGGGAGTTCCCTTAATATTTTCCATCTGCTGCAGGGGAGTGACACTGAAGAAAGGGAGGTTCCCTTAATATTTTCCATCTGCTGCAGGGGAGTGACACTGAAGAAAGGGAAGCACCCATAATATTATCCATCTGCTGTAGGGGAGTGACACTGAAGAAAGGGAGGTTCCTTTAATATTTTCCATCTGCTGCAGGGGAGTGACACTGAAGAAAGGGAAGTTCCCTTAATATTTTCCATCTGCTGCAGGGGAGTGACACTGAAGAAAGGGAAGCACCCATAATATATATATTATCCATCTGCTGCAGGGAAGTGACACTGAAGAAAGGAAGCTCCCTTAATATTTTCCATCTGCTGCAGGGGAGTGACACTGAAGAAAGGGAAGCACCCATAATATATATATTATCCATCTGCTGCAGGGGAGTGACACTGAAGAAAGGGAAGCTCCCTTTAATATTTTCCATCTGCTGCAGGGGAGTGACACTGAAAAAAGGGAATAGAAATGGAGCTTGACTTTGAGGAGACACTGAAGACCGGATGGCATCTCCAGCACACAATACTGCACTGATAGAGAGGGTAATGACTATGAGAGAGAGAGAGAAATAATGAATAAAGGTAGAGTGAGAGGGGGACAGACATGGACGAAAAAGAGATAAAAAGAGGAATAGAGGTATGAACAGAAATATCTGTTGAGAAAGAGAGAGAGGGAGGAGAGTGGATGGAGAGAGAGGGAGGAGAGTGGATGGAGAGGGAGGGAGACAGGGAGGGAGGGAGGAGAGTGGATGGAGAGGGAGGGAGGGAGGAGAGTGGATGGAGAGGGAGGGAGGAGAGTGGATGGAGAGGGAGGGAGACAGGGAGGGAGGGAGGAGAGTGGATGGAGAGGGAGGGAGGAGAGTGGATGGAGAGGGAGGGAGACAGGGAGGGAGGGAGGGAGGAGAGTGGATGGAGAGGAGGGAGGAGAGTGGATGGAGAGGGAGGGAGACAGGGAGGGAGGGAGGAGAGTGGATGGAGAGGGAGGGAGGAGAGTGGATGGAGAGGGAGGGAGACAGGGAGGGAGGGAGGAGAGTGGATGGAGAGGGAGGGAGGAGAGTGGATGGAGAGGGAGGGAGACAGGGAGGGAGGGAGAAGAGTGGATGGAGAGGGAGGGAGGAGAGTGGATGGAGAGGGAGGGAGGAGAGTGGATGGAGAGGGAGGGAGACAGGGAGGAGGGAGGAGAGTGGATGGAGAGGGAGGGAGGAGAGTGGATGGAGAGGGAGGGAGGAGAGTGGATGGAGAGGGAGGGAGACAGGGAGGGAGGGAGGAGAGTGGATGGAGAGGAGGGAGGAGAGTGGATGGAGAGGGAGGGAGGGAGGAGAGTGGATGGAGGAGAGTGGATGGAGAAGAAGGGTGGAGAGTGGATGGAGAGGGAGGGAGACAGGGAGGGGGAGGAGGAGAGTGGATGGAGAGGGAGGGAGACAGGGAGGGAGAGTGGATGGAGAGGGAGGGAGGAGAGTGGATGGAGAGGGAGGGAGGAGAGTGGATGGAGAGGGAGGGAGACAGGGAGGGAGGGAGGAGAGTGGATGGAGAGGGAGGGAGGAGAGTGGATGGAGAGGGAGGGAGGGAGGAGAGTGGATGGAGAGAGAGGGGGGGATGGAGAGGGAGGGAGGAGGGAGGGAGGAGAGGGAGGGAGGAGAGTGGATGGAGAAGAAGGGAGGAGAGGGGATGGAGAGGGAGGGAGACAGGGAGGGGGAGGAGGAGAGTGGATGGAGAGGGAGGGAGGGGGAGGAGGAGAGTGGATGGAGAGGGAGGGAGGAGAGTGGATGGAGAGGGAGGGAGGGAGGGGAGGAGGAGAGTGGATGGAGAGGGAGGGAGGGGGGAGGAGGAGAGTGGATGGAGAGAGAGGGAGGGAGGGGGAGGAGGAGAGTGGATGGAGAGGGAGGGAGGGAGGAGAGTGGATGGAGAGGGAGGGAGACAGGGAGGGAGGGAGGAGAGTGGATGGAGAGGGAGGGAGGAGAGTGGATGGAGAGGGAGGGAGGGAGGAGAGTGGATGGAGAAGAAGGGAGGAGAGTGGATGGAGAGGGAGGGAGACAGGGAGGGGGAGGAGGAGAGTGGATGGAGAGGGAGGGAGGGAGGGAGGGAGGGGGGAGGAGGAGAGTGATGGAGAGGGAGGGAGGGAGGGGGAGGAGGAGAGTGGATGGAGAGAGAGGGAGGGAGGGAGGGAGGGGGAGGAGGAGAGTGGATGGAGAGAGAGGGAGGGGGGAGGAGAGTGGATGGAGAGGAAGGGAGGAGAGTGGATGGAGAGGGAGGGAGACAGGGAGGGATGGAGGAGAGTGGATGGAGAGGGAGGGAGACAGGGAGGGAGGGAGGAGAGTGGATGGAGAGGGAGGGAGGAGAGTGGATGGAGAGGGAGGGAGGGAGGAGAGTGGATGGAGACAGGGAGGGAGGGAGGAGAGTGGATGGAGAGGGAGGGAGGAGAGTGGATGGAGAGGGAGGGAGGAGAGTGGATGGAGAGGGAGGGAGACAGGGAGGGAGGGAGGAGAGTGGATGGAGAGGGAGGGAGGAGAGTGGATGGAGAGGGAGGGAGACAGGGAGGGAGGGAGGAGAGTGGATGGAGAGGGAGGGAGGGAGGAGAGTGGATGGAGAGGGAGGGAGGGAGGAGAGTGGATGGAGGAGAGTGGATGGAGAAGAAGGGTGGAGAGTGGATGGAGAGGGAGGGAGACAGGGAGGGGGAGGAGGAGAGTGGATGGAGAAGGAGGGGAGACAGGGAGGGAGGGAGGAGAGTGGATGGAGAGGGAGGGAGGAGAGTGGATGGAGAGGGAGGGAGGAGAGTGGATGGAGAGGGAGGGAGACAGGGAGGGAGGGAGGAGAGTGGATGGAGAGGGAGGGAGGAGAGTGGATGGAGAGGGAGGAGGGAGGAGGGTGGATGGAGAGAGAGAGGGGATGGAGAGGGAGGGAGGAGAGGGAGGGAGGAGAGTGGATGGAGAAGAAGGGAGGAGAGTGGATGGAGAGGGAGGGAGACAGGGAGGGGGAGGAGGAGAGTGGATGGAGAGGGAGGGAGGGGGAGGAGGAGAGTGGATGGAGAGGGAGGGAGGAGAGTGGATGGAGAGGGAGGGAGGGAGGGAGGGGGAGGAGGAGAGTGGATGGAGAGGGAGGGAGGGAGGGAGGGAGGGGGAGGAGGAGAGGATGGAGAGAGAGGGAGGGAGGGGGAGGAGGAGAGTGGATGGAGAGAGAGGGAGGGAGGGAGGGGGTAGGAGAGTGGATGGAGAGGGAGGGAGGGAGGGAGGGGGAGGAGGAGAGTGGATGGAGAGAGAGGGAGGGAGGGAGAGTGGATGGAGAGGGAGGGAGGAGAGGGAGGGAGAGGGAAGGGGAGGAGAGTGGATGGAGGGGGAGGAGAGTGGATGGAGGGGGGAGGAGAGTGGATGGAGAGGGAGGGGGAGGGGGAGGAGGAGAGTGGATGGAGAGGGAGGGAGGGAGGGAGGGGGAGGAGGAGAGTGGATGGAGAGAGAGGGAGGGAGGGAGGGGGGAGGAGAGTGGATGGAGAGGGAGGGAGGAGAGGGAGGGAGAGGAAGGGACGAGAGTGGATGGAGGGGGAGGAGAGTGGATGGAGAGGGAGGGGGGAGGGAGGGGGGGAGGGATGGAGAGGGAGGGAGGGAGGGGGAGAGAGTGGATGGAGAGGAGGGAGGGAGGGAGGGGGGGAGGAGAGTGGATGGAGAGGGAGGGAGGGAGGAGGAGAGGATGGAGAGAGAGGGGGAGGAGAGTGGATGGAGAGAGAGGGGGAGGAGAGTGGATGGAGGGGGATGAGAGTGGATGGAGAGGGAGGGGGAGGGAGGGGGAGAGTGGATGGAGAGGGAGGGAGGGAGGGGGGAGAGTGGATGGAGAGGGAGGGAGGGAGGGGGGGGAGAGTGGATGGAGAGGGAGGGAGGGGGGAAGGGAGGGAGGAGAGTGGATGGAGAAGGAAGGAGGGAGGAGAGTGGATGGAGAGGGAGAAAGGAGAGTGGATGGAGGGAGGGAGAGCGAGGGAGGAGAGGATGGAGGGAGGGAGAGTGGCTTGTGTACCCGTGGATGCAAAAGAGAGCGTGAGAGAGTGTGAGTGGGAGAGAAAGGGAGTGAGGGAGGGAAAGCAAGGGAGGGAGGGAAAGGGGGAAAGATGAGCTCATTGCAGTCTCTGGGCTGGTGACTGAAGGAGGGAGGGGGAGGAGAGGGAAGGAGAGGAGAGGAGAGGAGAGGTTTAGCTACTTCTGTCTGAGAATCGATAGCTATCGTCTGCATACCGGATGGCATCTCCAGCACACAGTACTGCAGACAGGGATAGCATCTCTCTTAGCATCTCTGTTAGCATCTCTAACTAAATACAAATAGGAATTAACATTTCTACTTTAGCATCTTAAGCTAACTGAGTAGGATTTTCAAAATGAGCCGTTAGCATTTCTAATATAATTGAATAGAGGACTTAGCATTTAGCTAATGACATCATCGGTCTCTCTATGCTACCTTGCTAGCTTACACATGTTGTAGGGAGCCGGCACAGACGCTCCTCTCTCTCTCTCTCTCTCTCTCTCTCTCTGTCTCGCTCACTCGCTCACACACACTCCATCCCTCTCTCATCCCCACCCACACCCAAGGATTCTCCCTCTCCCTCTCCTCTATATCTCTCTCTCTCTCTCTCTGTCGATCTCTGTCTTTTTAGGAGAAGAAGGGATGCTTGTTTGATTCCTCTTATTGAACGGACTCTTTTTGATGCTGTAGACTTTAAACCCTTTGTGTGCTGGTTACTTTGCCCTACCTGTGGAGGATCCTGGTAGTCAGCCAGCCTCTGGAGCGTGTGTAGCCCCAGCCGCAGCCACCATGCTGGGCTTGGATGTGTGTGAGTTTGGGGGTCAGGTTCTGGAGCTTCTCTGGCTAACCATGTGCTACCAAGGTGACTGCCTTTTATGTTGTTTTACCGCTGTGTGTGTGTGTGTGTGTGTGTGTGTGTGTGTGTGTGTGTGTGTGTGTGTGTGTGTGTGTGTGTGTGTGTGTGTGTGTGTGTGTGTGTGTGTGTGTGTGTGTGTCTTTCTGTCTAGTCTCTAATCTAATCTGTGTAGATTATTTTCTCAGTGTGTGTGTGTGTGTTATCGGTCTCTAGGTGGGTGGAGATGGTTTTATGTTTGATATGATAAGACAAGCCAAAGGTGGTCCATATTGTATTGATCATGCATCCTTTGTGGTGTGTGTGTGTGTGTGTGTGTGTGTGTGGTGGTTGTTGTAATTACATGTCTCAGGTCTTGTTGAATCAGGGCTTTTCGGTTCACACACTCCTGGTTGTCTGCCAATTGGGCGTATGTATGTGTGTGTGTGTGTGTGTGTGTGTGTGTGTCTGTTAGCTGAATGATGTCACCACATTTACCATACCATTCTCCCCCCCTGTCAAAGTGATGGATGACAGTGTGTGTGGGGGGGGGGGGGCGGAGCAGAGGGGGAGCAGACACATGTTACACTGAGTGAATCAATTAGACGTTCTCCCCAAGGCGTTTGTGTAGATGCCTGCGTTCGTTCGTATGTTTACGTGCGTTTGTTCGTGTGTGTGTGTGTGTCCTCCGCCCCATTGCCTTCTGAGTGTATCCAGTAAAATCCCAGTAAAATGCACTGGCCCATGTAACAATCTCATAAAGGGACATGAGAGAGAGACAAACATCCTCCCTACGACCAACAGTATTCCAACCAACCTACTACTGTGTGTCAGTGTGTGTCAGTGTGTGTCAGTGTGTGTCAGTGTGTGTCAGTGTGTGTCTGTGTGTGTCTGTGTGTGTCTGTGTGTGTCTGTGTGTGTCAGTGTGTGTCAGTGTGTGTCAGTGTGTGTCTGTGTGTGTCTGTGTGTTACTGCCTGTGTGTGTGTGTCTGAGGAGACTCCTAGGAATAAAGGGGGACCCCACCATCTCCTTATCTCTGTTTTAGGCCATCGTTGTAAATAAGAAATGTGTTCTTAATTGACCCTTCGCTAAGCCCCGCCCCAGAACCAATCGCAACACTCCAATGGAGAGCAACTGCCGTCGAGTCCGAAAGGCACTGAGGGCTGTGGCAAAACGATGAGTTTTCTTTTTAAAAATAATTAGTTTAAATGGATAAATAGTTAAACAGTGCACCAGGGATACTGTGATTCCTGAAATGCAGTCTGTTGATGGAGTATTTTTTTTAAAATCCATAATTATACTTTCGTTACATTGTTGCTCAGCTGGTTAGCTAGATCACTTAATATAACTTGTTTTCTCGAAATGTACACTTAACAAAAAAAATTACGCAACATGTAAAGTGTTGGTCCCATGTTTCATGAGCTGAAATAAAAGATCCCAGAAATGTTCTATACGCACAAAAAGCTTACGACAGCGTGTTCCAGTTCCCGCCAATATCCAGCAACTTCACACAGCCATTGGAGAGGAGTGGGACAACATTCCACAGGCCACAATCAACAGCCTGATCAACTCTATGCGAAGGAGACAAATGGTGGTCCCACCAGATACAAGATACTGACTGATTCTGATCCACGCCCCTACTTTTTTTTTAAGGTACACTACATTGCCAAAAGTATGTGGACACCTGTTCGTCGAACGTCTCATTCCAAAATCATGGGCATTAATATGGAGTTGGTCCCCCCTTTGCTTCTATAACAGCCTCCACTCTTCTGGGAAGGCTTTCCACTAGATGTTGCAACATTGCTGCGGGGACTTGCTTCCATTCAGCCACAAGAGCATTAGTGAGGTTGGGCACTGATGTTGGGCGATTAGGCTCGCAGTCAGCGTTCCAATTCATCCCAAAGGTGTTCGATGGGGTTGAGGTCAGGGCTCTGTGCAGGCCAGTCAAGTTCTTCCACACCGATCTCGACAAACCATTTCTGTATGGACCTCGCTTTGTGCACGCGAGTATTGTCATGCTTAAACAGGAAAGGGCCTTCTCCAAACTGTTGCCACAAAGTTGGAAGCAGAGAATCGTCTAGAATGTCATTGTATGCTATAGCGTTAAGATTTCCCTTCACTGGGGGAAACCAGCCCGAACCATGAAAAACAGCCCCAGACCATTATATATAATATAATATGCCATTTAGCAGACGCTTTTATACAAAGCGACTTACAGTCATGCGTGCATACATTTTTGCGTATGGGTGGTCCCGGGGATCGAACCCACTACCTTGGCGTTACAAGCACCGTGCTCTACCAGCTGAGCTACAGAGGACCATTATTCCTCCTCCACCAAACTTTACAGTTGGCACTATGCATTCGGGCAGATGGCGTTCTCCTGGCATCCGCCAAACCCAGATTAGTCCGTCGTACTGCCAGATGGTGAAGCGTGATTCATCACTCCAGAGAAAGCATTTCCACTGCTCCAGCGTCCAATGGGGGCGAGATTTACAGCACTCCAGCCAACGCTTGGCATTGCGCATGGTGATCTTAGGCTTGTGTGCGGCTGCTCGGCCATGGAAACCCATTTCATGAAGCTCTCGACAAACAGTTATTGTGCTGACGTTGCTTCCAGAGGCCGTTTGGAATTCTGTAGTGAGTGTTGCAACAGAGGACAGATGCGCTTCAGCACTCGGCGGTCCCGTTCTGTGAGCTTGTGTGGCCTAACACTTTGCGGCTGAGCCGTTGTTGCTCCTAGACGTTTCCACATCACAATAACAGCACTTAGTTGACCGGGGCAGCTCAAGCAGGGCAGAAATTTGACTAACTGACATGACGGTGCCACGTTGAAAGTCACTGAGCTTTTCAGTATGGGCCATTCTACTGCCAGTGTTTGTCTATGGAGATTGCATGGCTGTGTGCTCGATTTTATACACCTGTCAGCAATGGGTGTGGCTAATTTGAAGGGGTGTCCACATACTTTTGGTAATGTATTGTATCTGTGACCAGATGCATATCTGTATTCCCAGTCATGTGAAATCCATAGATTAATGAATGTATTTCAATTTACTGATTTCCTTTTATGAACTGTAACTCTTAAAATCTTAGAAATTGTTGCATGTTGCGTTTTATATTTTTGTTCAGTATATGTTAGCTAACTAAGTTAGCAATGGTATCAATACAACTCCCATCAGGATACGATTTGAGAGCGCTAGTTAGCTCCAAAAGTGGTAATAGCTTTGACTGCTTGCTGACAGTGACTTCAGAGCCATTCAGTGGCTAGCCATAATGCAAACATCATTTGACCAGGTTTTACCTCGAAGCAGTCCACCACAACATACCCAATAGTCTTGTGATTAGCAAGAGGTTGTCTGTGTTTAATTTCATTGTGTATGAGAAACATTGTTTGAGATCATTACATTTTACATTTACATTTTAGTCATTTAGCAGACGCTCTTATCCAGAGCGACTTACAGTTAGTGAGTGCATACATTTTTCATACTGGCCCCCCATGGGAATATGAAACCCACAACCCTGGCGTTGCAAGCGCCATGCTCTACCAACTGAGCTACATGGGGCCCCAGTTTAGTCACATAATTTCTCAATTTACAATATGTCTGCCAATCAGATGTGAAGCCAGACATATTTGCCACTCCCTTTGCTTTATTTCTCTCAACTACACAGTTTTTCAATTCCTCATCAATCCAGGAGACCTTAACAGTTCTAATAACTGGAAGAAACAAAATAATGTTTCGTATGCATCTCATCTTTTGTGGGAACTCTACCCTTCTATCCACCTCCACATCCCCAAAAACATTTAAATAACTTCAGCTAAAAGCTAGAAACAGTGCTGTTTTAAACATAGAGCTACAGTAAGATTCAGATTGATAAAATAAAATAAAAGGAGTTAAAGTTTAATTTTTTAAAATGATTCTAAAATAATGTTTTAATACAAATCAAACAGTAAACAGGACTAGATGTGCGACTTCTCTCCAACATCATTGGGAGGGGATTTCGCCTGTGGTTGAATGAGGAATTGGGCTTCCCGGGAAAATGTTGTCCGAGGTCTAAACAGCGAAGGGCAAATTGACTTACCTGGTTAAATACAGGTTGAAAAATAAATCATCCCCAGCTGCAGGCTGTTGGTTTTTCTGTAATTCAGTAGAGAGCCATGATTCCCAGTCCTGACTCAAATGTTAATGTTTATGCAAAGATCCATTGACGTCAATACTTGATTCACACCATTGAGTGAATTTTGTGAGGATGTGCCCCAAGTCTGTGGTATCCAGTGTGCATCTGACAAAACTACTGTACCCCCGCTGACCATACATGGTATTACCCCATCTGACAAAACTACTGTACCCCCGCTGACCATACATGGTATTACCCCATCTGACAAAACAACTGTACCCCGCTGACCATACATGGTATACCCCATCTGACAAAACTACTGTACCCCGCTGACCATACATGGTATTACCCCATCTGACAAAACTACTGTACCCCCCGCTGACCATACATGGTATTACCCCATCTGACAAAACTACTGTACCCCCGCTGACCATACATGGTATTACCCCCATCTGACAAAACTACTGTACCCCCGCTGACCATACATGGTATTACCCCATCTGACAAAACTACTGTACCCCCGCTGACCATACATGGTATTACCCCATCTGACAAAACTACTCTACCCCCGCTGACCATACATGGTATTACCCCATCTGACAAAACTACTGTACCCCCGCTGACCATACATGGTATTACCCCATCTGACAAAACTACTGTACCCCCGCTGACCATACATGGTATCCCCATCTGACAAAACTACTGTACCCCCGCTGACCATACATGGTATTACCCCATCTGACAAAACTACTGTACCCCCGCTGACCATACATGGTATTACCCCATCTGACAAAACTACTGTACCCCCGCTGACCATACATGGTATTACCCCATCTGACAAAACTACTGTACCCCCGCTGACCATACATGGTATTACCCCAAAGTGTTCTCAGTTGGACTCAGTTGGTTGGACTCAGTCGGTTGGACTCAGTTGGTTGGACTCAGTCGGCTGGACTCAGTCGGTTGGACTCAGTCGGTTGGACTCAGTTGGTTGGACTCAGTTGGTTGGACTCAGTCGGCTGGACTCAGTCGGTTGGACTCAGTTGGTTGGACTCAGTCGGCTGGACTCAGTCGGGGACCCGAACCAGCGACCTCTCGGCCACCGCCCCAAGCTCCCAACTGCCAGGCCACCAACCATCCAAGGTCCCCCCTGAGAGCTGCCCCTCAACACACAATCTTTAGTGTTGAAAGCTCCATGCTCTACCAACTGAGCCACACAGGACCACTGGTGGAGTCAGTTGGACTCAGTTGGACTCAGTTGGAGTCAGTTGGAGTCAGTTGGACTCAGTTGGACTCAGTTGTAGTCAGTTGCTCAGTTGGACTCAGTTGGTTGTAGTCAGTTGTAGTCGGTTGTAGTCAGTAGGACTCGGTTGTAGTCAGTAGGACTTGGTTGTAGTCAGTTGGTCTCAGTTGTAGTCAGTAGGTTGTTTTAGTAATGTCACACTGTTGACCATCTTCTACTTCCTCATATTGTGTTGTGCCATGAGGCTTGAGCCATTGTATTTATTGGACAGGATAGAGATACAGAAATAGGAAGTAGATCTGAGTTTGAGGCTGTTTTTGTAAAGGAGTGGGCCATTTAACCACTTTCACTTATACTGTGTACTGACTGAGTTAGTGGATACTTCCTCAAGTGAAACCGTTGAAATCAGATACCAAGTGATTCATAGCGTTAATAGAGTTCCAATCTATTCGTATTATTTATCTTCATGATATGGGCATTATCAGTATAGTGATGTCATGTTATAAGGACACTTTATTCATTTATTTTATTTATTTAAGGGGTTGCCATGGAGACGGAAAGAGAGCAGCTTATTCGGCACTGGTCGTCAAGGAGACTGTAAATAACAGACACTCAGGAGAGAACACACACACACACACACCTATCTATCGTCCACTGGGGAGTTGACCCCGTCTAGACAGGTGGAAGGCATTATGTCATCCTGTGGTGTGTGTGTGTCCGTGTGCGTGCACGTGTGTGTTTTGCAGAGCTGCTCTGTTCTAGATAATTAACCATACAAGCAACTCTACATCCCACCACAAGCTGTTAAACAGTTAACCCGTTACAGTGCTCTGTTCGCTGTAAGTAACCTATAGCAACAACAGGGTGATCAAATGAAGATCCTACATCTGTAACCTGTAGCAACAACAGGGTGATCAAATGAAGATCCTACATCTGTAACCTGTAGCAACAACAGGGTGATCAAATGAAGATCCTACATCTGTAACCTGTAGCAACAACAGGGTGATCAAATGAAGATCCTACATCTGTAACCTGTAGCAACAACAGGGTGATCATGAACCTACACGTAACCTGTAGCAACAACAGGGTGATCAAATGAAGATCCTACATCTGTAACCTGTAGCAACAACAGGTGATCAAATAATCCTACATCTGTAACCTGTAGCAACAACAGGATACATCCTTACATTTTAGTCATTTAGCAGACGCTCTTATCCAGAGCGACTTACAGTTAGTGAATACATATTTTTTTATACTAGCCCCCCGTGGGAATCGAACCCACAACCCTGGCGTTGCAAACGCCATGCTCTATGAACTGAGCTACATCCCTGCCGGCCATTCCCTCCCCTGGACAACGCTGGGCCAATTGTGCGCCGCCCATGAGTCTCCCGGTCGCGACAGAGCCTGGATTTGAACCAGGATCTCTAGTGGCACAGTTAGCACTGCGATGCAGTGCCTTAGACCACTGCGCCACTCAGGAGCTACAACAGGGTGATCAAATGAAGATCCTACATCTGTAACCTGTAGCAACAACAGGGTGATCAAATGAAGATCCTACATCTGTAACCTGTAGCAACAATGCTTTTCTCCTCTGACAATACAACATCTGATTCAAAGGGGGTGTGGCAGATATCAAAACTCTTCCTGGTAGGATACACTTGTGCTTCCTGACCAAAAGGAGGCTATGGAGGAGGGGAGGGCCGTCTTCTGTTTACCTACTAATGAATTGACACACTGCTCGACCACTCAACCACTTATCGGTTTCCGGGTCACGGAGGAGAGAGGACAGAGGAGAGAGGGTGGAGAACAAACGTTTGCCCAAATGAGAAAAGGCCAGAGAGACAGACAGAGAGAGAGAGAGAGAGAGAGACAGAGAGAGAGAGAGACAGAGAGAGAGAGAGAGAGACAGACAGAGAGAGACAGACAGAGGGGGACAGAGAGAGACACAGAGAGGGACAGAGAGAGACACAGAGAGGGACAGAGAGAGAGAGTCAGAGAGGGACAGAGAGAGACAGACAGAGAGAGACAGACATAGATGGACAGAGAGAGACAGACAGAGAGGGACAGACAGAGAGGGACAGAGAGAGACAGACAGAGAGGGACAGACAGAGAGGGACAGAGAGAGAGAGACAGACAGAGAGAGACAGACAGAGAGGGACAGAGAGAGACAGACAGAGAGGGACAGACAGAGAGGGACAGAGAGAGACAGACAGAGAGGGACAGAGGGAGAAAGACAGAGAGGGACAGAGAGAGACAGACAGAGAGGGACAGACAGAGAGGGACAGAGAGAGAGAGACAGAGACAGAGGGAGAAAGACAGAGAGGGACAGAGAGAGACAGAGAGAAAAAAGAGTGAGAGAAAGAGAGTGTGAATGTGAGCGAGATGCAGGGTCCCTGATTGCGTTGTTACCCTGTGTTCCCATGCAGGTTTGATGGCGGATAAGGAGGAGAAGCCTGTGGGAGAGGAGGAGGACGAGACAGACCTGAACTACACTCCTCCGGCCCAGAAGACCCTGCAGGAGATACAGGAACTAGACAAGGATGATGAGAGTCTCAGGAAATACAAACAGACTCTACTAGGAGCTGGACCAGTGGTGGGAGGTCAGTGTGTGTTTCTGTGTGTGTGTGTGTCTGTGTGTGCTTCCTAGCAATTGACATGGACCCTGCATCAAAGACCACAGTAATACTAGTACTGGACCATGTCATCATGTCATCTAGTCATCTTGTGTGTATCATTTACCACTGTCTAATAGAGCTGATTCACCCTGGTATCTAGTGTTATTGCTGCTTTAATAATAGCTCTCACTCAATATTATGACCAGAACCCCCCATTCTGAACCATCTCTCTGTGTGTGTTTTCAGACCCGACCATTCCCAATGTCCAGGTCACCAGACTGACCCTGATGTGTGACCAAGCACCTGGTCCTATCACCATGGACCTCTCAGGTAAATACCACTCCTTTATCCCTGGTCCCTATCACCATGGACCTCTCAGGTAAATACCACTCCTTTATCCCTCGTCCTATCACCATGGACTTCTCAGGTAAATACCACTCCTTTATCCCTGGTCCTATCACCATGGACCTCTCAGGTAAATACCACTCCTTTATCCCTGGTCCCTATCACCATGGACCTCTCAGGTAAATACCACTCCTTTATCCCTGGTCCCTATCACCATGGACCTCACAGGTAAATACCACTCCTTTATCCCTGGTCCCTATCACCATGGACCTCTCAGGTAAATACCACTCCTTTATCCCTGGTCCCTATCACCATGGACCTCTCAGGTAAATACCACTCCTTTATCCCTGGTCCCTATCACCATGGACCTCTCAGGTAAATACCACTCCTTTATCCCTGGTCCTATCACCATGGACCTCTCAGGTAAATACCACTCCTTTATCCCTGGTCCTATCACCATGGACCTCTCAGGTTAATACCACTCCTTTATCCCTGGTCCTATCACCATGGACCTCTCAGGAAAATACCACTCCTTTATCACTGGTCCTATCACCATGGAGGTCTCAGGTAAATACCACTCCTTTATCCCTGGTCCTATCACCATGGACCTCTCAGGTAAATACCACTCCTTTATCCCTGGTCCTATCACCATGGACCTCTCAGGTAAATACCACTCCTTTATCCCTGGTCCTATCACCATGGACCTCTCAGGTAAATACCACTCCTTTATCCCTGGTCACTATCACCGTGGACCTCACAGGTAAATACCACTCCTTTATCCCTGGTCCCTATCACCGTGGACCTCTCAGGTAAATACCACTCCTTTATCCCTGGTCCCTATCACCGTGGACCTCTCAGGTAAATACCACTCCTTTATCCCTGGTCCCTATCACCGTGGACCTCTCAGGTAAATACCACTCCTTTATCCCTGGTCCTATCACCGTGGACCTCTCAGGTAAATACCACTCCTTTACCCCTGGTCCCTATCACTGTGGACCTCTCAGGTAAATACCACTCCTTTATCCCTGGTCCTATCACCGTGGACCTCTCAGGTAAATACCACCACCCTCAGCACTCTTATCCCTGGTCCTATCACCATGGACCTCTCAGGTAAATACCACTCCTTTATCCCTGGTCCTATCACCATGGACCTCTCAGGTAAATACCACTCCTTTATCCCTGGTCCTATCACCATGGACCTCTCAGGAAAATACCACTCCTTTATCACTGGTCCTATCACCATGGAGCTCTCAGGTAAATACCACTTCTTTATCCCTGGTCCCTATCACCGTGGACCTCTCAGGTAAATACCACTCCTTTATCCCTGGTCCTATCACCATGGACCTCTCAGGTAAATACCACTCCTTTATCCCTGGTCCTATCACCATGGACCTCTCAGGTAAATACCACTCCTTTACCCCTGGTCCTATCACCGTGGACCTCTCAGGTAAATACCACTCCTTTATCCCTGGTCCTATCACCGTGGACCTCACAGGTAAATACCACTCCTTTATCCCTGGTCCTATCACCATGGACCTCTCAGGTAAATACCACTCCTTTACCCCTGGTCCTATCACTGTGGACCTCTCAGGTAAATACCACTCCTTTATCCCTGGTCCTATCACCATGGACCTCTCAGGTAAATACCACTCCTTTACCCCTGGTCCTATCACTGTGGACCTCTCAGGTAAATACCACTCCTTTATCCCTGGTCCTATCACTGTGGACCTCTCAGGTAAATACCACTCCTTTATCCCTGGTCCTATCACCGTGGACCTCTCAGGTAAATACCACTCCTTTATCCCTGGTCCTATCACCATGGACCTCTCAGGGAAATACCACTCCTTTATCCCTGGTCCTATTCTCTATCATATCTCTCCACCATCTCTCCATCCCTCCAGTGTAGTGGGATGTGGCTCTAATATGAATGAAATCAGTGTAGTGGGATGTGGCTCTAATATGAATGAAATCAGTGTAGTGGGATGTGGCTGTAATTTGAATGAAATCAGTGTAGTGGGATGTGGCTCTAATATGAATGAAATCAGTGTAGTGGGATGTGGTTGTAATATGATGTAATCAGTGTAGTGGGGCGTGGCTGTAATATGATGTAATCAGTGTAGTGGGATGTGGCTGTAATATGAATGTAATCAGTGTAGTGGGATGTGGGTGTAATATGATGTAATCAGTGTAGTGGGATGTGGGTGTGGTTTTGTTCCACTGTTATTCTGTGATGGAGAAAGACCAGGCGCTGGATGCTGTTCTTGGGGACAGTGTATGCGCTGGTGGGTGTGTCTGTCTCTCTTTGTCTGTATGTGCATATACAGTGTGTTGTGTGTGTGTGTGTGTGTGTGTGTGTGTGTGTGTGTGTGTGTGTCAGGGGGCTGCTCAGCATAGTAATATGGGGTCAACGCCCCTCCTACCGAGCCATGATGATGTCATCCTCCGATATCTAAGTATACCCCACTGTCTTCTATTTCACAAAGGACAACCAACACACACACACATACATACATACATACTACACACACCCCCCAACACACACACACACACACACACACACACACACACACACACACACATACATACAAACAAACTGAGACTGAGACTAATGTGAAAGGTCACCTGGTTGCTAGACGATAGAACCATCCGAGAGAGAGAGAGAGAAACAGAGAGAGAAGTAGAGAGAGAGAGAGAGCTACACAGAGAGGCAGAGAGAGAGAGAATCTAACCACTTCTGGGAAAATTGGAAAACTCTGAACAAACAACACAAAGAGCTATCTATCCAAAACGGAGATGTATGGATAAACCACTTCTCCAACCCTATAACAAAGAACCAAGAGGAAAAACATATACATGATCAAATAAAAATCTTAGAATCAACTATTAAAGACTACCAGAAACCACTTGATTCTCCAATTACATTAAATAAACTACAGGACAAAATACAAACCCAAAAAGGCCTGTGGGGTTGATGGTATCCTAAATGAAATGATAAAAGGTCCCGTGTAGCTCAGTTGGTAGGGCATGGCATTTGCAACGCCAGGGTTGTGGGTTCGATTCCCACGGGGGGCCAGTATGAAAAAATGTATGCACTCACTTAACTGTAAGTCGCTCTGGATAAGAGCGTCTGCTAAATGACAACAACAAAAAAAAATATATATATATACAGACTACAAATTCCAATTGGCTATACTTAAACTCTTTAACATCATCCTCAGCTCTGGCATCTTCCCCAATATTTGAAACCAAGTACTGATCACCCCAATCCACAAAAGTGGAGACAAATTTGACTCCAATAACTACCGTGGGATATGCGTCAACAGCAACCTTGGGAAAAGACTCTTACATTTCTTCAGCGAAAACAATGTACTGAGCAGATGTCAAATTGGCTTTTTACCAAATTACCGTACGACAGACCACGTATTCACCCTGCACACCCTAATTGACAAATAAACAAACCAAAACAAAGGCAAAGTCTTCTCATGCTTTGTTGATTTCAAAAAAACTTTCGACTCAATTTGGCATGAGGGTCTGCTATACAAACTGATGGAAAGTGGTGTTAGGGAGAAAACATACGACATTATAAAATCCACATACACAAAAATTGGCATAAAACACACACATTTCTTTCCACAGGGCCGTGGGGTGAGACAGGGATGCAGTTTAAGCCCCACCCTCTTCAACATATATATCAACGAATTGGCGAGGGTACTAGAACAGTCTGCAGCACCCGGCCTCACCCTACTAGAATCTGAAGTTAAATGTCTACTGTTTGCTGATGATCTGGTGCTTCTGTCACCAACCAAGGAGGGCCTACAGCAGCACCTAGATCTTCTGCACAGATTCTGTCAGACCTGGGCCCTGACAGTTAATCTCAGTAAGACAAAAATAATGGTGTTCCAAAAAAGGTCCAGTTGCCAGGACCACAAATACAAATTCCATCTAGACACCGTTGCCCTAGAGCACACAAAAAACGATACATACCTCAGCCTAAACATCAGCGCCACAGGTAACTTCCACAAAGCTGTGAACGATTTGAGAGACAAGGCAAGATGGGCCTTCTATGTCATCAAAAGTCACATGAAATTTGACATCCCAATTCGGATCTGGCTAAAAATACTTGAATCAGCTATAGAACCCATTGCCCTTTATGGTTGTGAGGTCTGGGGTCCGCGCACCAACCAAGAATTCACAAAATGTGACAAACACCAAATTGAGACTGCATGCAGAATTCTGCAAGAAATATCCTCTGTGTACAACGTAAAACACCAAATAATGCATGCAGAGCAGAATTAGGCCTTTAAATTGTTTAACTTGGGTCAAACGTTTCAGGTAGCCTGTTCTTCCCACACATTTTCTATAGGATTGAGGTCAGGGCTTTGTGATGGCCACTCCAATACCTTGACTTTGTGGTCCTTAAGCCATTTTGCCACAACTTTGGAAGTATGCTTGGGGTCATTGTCCAATTGCAAGACCCATTTGCGACCAAGCTTTAACTTCCTGACTGATGTCTTGAGATGTTGCTTCAATATATCCACATAATTTTCCTTCCTCATGATGCCATCTATTTTGTGAAGTGCACCAGTCCCTCCTGCAGCAAAGCACCCCCACAGCATGATGCTGCCACCCCCGTGCTTCACGGTTGGGATGGTGTTCTGCTTGCAAGCGACCCCCTTTTTCCTCCAAACATAATGATGGTCATTATGGCCAAACAGTTCTATTTTTGTTTCATCAGACCAGAGGACATTTCTCCAAAAAGTACGATCTTTGTCCCCATGTGCAGTTGCAAACCGTAGTCTGGCTTTTTTATGGCAGTTTTGGAGCAGTGGCTTCTTCCTTGCAGAACGGCCTTTCAGGTTATGTCGATATAGGACTCGTTTTACCTGTTTCCTCCAGCATCTTCACAAGGTCCTTTGCTGTTGTTCTGGGATTTATATGCACTTATTTTTTCTAAGGTCTTGGCTGATTTATTTTGATTTTCCCATGATGTCAAGCAAAGAGGCACTGAGTTTGAAGGTAGCCCTTGAAATACATCCACAGGTACATCTCCAATTGACTCAAATTATGTGAATTAGTCTATCAGAAGCGTCTAAAGCCATGACATCATTTTCTGGAATTTTCCAAGCTGTTTAAAGGCACAGTCAACTTAGTGTATGTAAACTTCTGACCCACTGGAATTGTGATACAGTGAATTATAAGTGAAATAATCTGTCTATAAACAATTGTTGAAAAAATTACTTGTGTCATGCACAAAGTAGATGCCCTAACCGACTTGCCAAAACGATAGTTTGTTAACAATACATTTGTGGAGTGGTTGATAAACAAGTTTTAATGACTCCAACCTAAGTGTATGTAAACTTCCGACTTCAGCTGTACATCCCTCTCTTCCTCTTTTGTAGCTGTATAATATTGGTCTGTGATAATCTCCAGTTGTAAACCATAACCGGCAGACCAGGGATTCCCCTAGTATAATGTTGACTGAATCTTTCTCTCTCTGAAACTGATCTGAAATCAGCAACAACTATACTGCTGTCTGTCAGTGGTTTTGAAGCGGAGGATTATTGCATTGTGTTTGACACCAAAGCTGTATGCTTAAAGCTACTGTCTGGGATTCAAACAACAACACGGCTGCCCTGCCACATATACAGGATCATTCATTTAAAAATGAAATAAATCCCAGACTGTAGCTTAAAGCTAGAAGGGTCATACAGTATGTTCAGCACCACTCCTCCTCTACTCTCCTCCCTCCTCCTCTACTCTGCTCCCTCCTCCTCTACTCTGCTCCCTCCTCCTCTACTCTGCTCCCTCCTCCTCTACTCTGCTCCCTCCTCCTCTACTCTGCTCCCTCCTCCTCTACTCTCCTCCCTCCTCCTCCTCGCTCCCTCCTCCTCCTCTCCTCCCTCCTCCTCCTCTCCTCCCTCCTCCCCTCCTCCCTCCTCCTCTACTCTCCTCCCTCCTCCCTCCTCCCTCCTCCTCTCTCCTCCCTCCTCCTCACTCGCTCCCTCCTCCCACTCTGCTCCCTCCTCCCTCCTCCTCTCTCTGCCCTCCTCCCTCCTCCCTCCTCCCTCCTCCCTCCTCCCTCCTCCCTCCTCCCTCCTCTACTCTGCTCCCTCCTCCTCTACTCTCCTCCCTCCTCCCTCCTCCTCCCTCCCTCCTCTCCTCCCTCCCCTCCTACGCCCCCTCCCTCCTCCCTCCTCCCCTCCCTCCTCCCTCCTCCCTCCTCCCTCCTCCCTCCTCCCTCCTCCTCTGCTCCCTCCTCCTCCTCTCCTCCCTCCTCCCTCCTCCTCCCCTCCCTCCTCACTCTCCTCCCTCCTCCTCCTCCCTCCCTCCTCCCTCCTCCCTCCTCCCTCCTCCCTCCTCCCTCCTCCCTCCTCCCTCCTCCCTCCTCCCTCCCTCTACTCTGCTCCCTCCTCCTCCTCTCCTCCCTCCTCCCTCCTCCCTCCTCCCTCCTCCCTCCTCCCTCCCACGCTCCCTCCCTCCTCCCTCCTCCCTCCTCCCTCCTCCCTCCTCCCTCCCTCCTCCCTCCTCCCCTCTACTCTGCTCCCTCCTCCTCTACTCTCCCCCTCCTCCCTCCTCCCTCCTCTACTCCTCCCTCCTCCCTACGCCCTCCCTCCTCCCTCCTCCCTCCTCCCTCCTCCCTCCTCCCTCCCACTCGCTCCTCCCTCCTCCGCCCCCTCCTCCCTCCTCTACTCTGCTCCCTCCTCCCTCCTCCCTCCTCCCTCCCCTCCTCGCCCTCCCTCCTCCCTCCTCCTCCTCCTCCCTCCTCCTCCTCCCTCCTCCCTCCTCCCTCCTCCCTCCTCCTCCCCTCCTCCCTCTCCCTCCTCCCTCCTCCCTCCTCCCTCCTCCCTCCTCCCTCCTCCCCTCCTCCCTCCTCCCTCCTCCCTCCTCCCTCCTCCCTCCTCCCCTCCCTCCTCCTCCTCCCTCCTCCCTCCTCCCTCCCTCCTCCCTCCTCCCTCCTCCCTCCTCCTCCCTCCTCCTCCCTCCTCCTCCCTCCTCCTCTCTCTCCTCCCTCCTCCTCCTCCTCACTCTCCTCCCTCCTCCCTCCTCCCTCCTCCCTCCTCCCTCCTCCCTCCTCCCTCCTCCCTCCCCTCCCTCCTCCCCTCCTCCCTCCTCCCTCCTCTCCTCCTCCTCCCTCCTCCCTCCTCCCTCCTCCCTCCTCCCTCCTCCCTCCTCCCTCCTCTACTCTGCTCCCTCCTCCCTCCTCTACTCTGCTCCCTCCTCCCTCCTCCCTCCTCCCTCCTCCCTCCTCCCTCCTCCCTCCTCCCTCCTCCCTCCTCCCTCTACTCTGCTCCCTCCTCCTCTCCCTCCTCCCTCCTCCCTCCTCCCTCCTCCCTCCTCCCTCCTCCCTCCTCCCCTCCTCCCTACTCTGCTCCTCCCTCCTCCTCCTCCCTCCCTCCTCCTCTCCCTCCTCCCTCCTCCTCCCTCCTCCCTCCTCCCTCCTCCTCCTCCCTCCTCCCTCCTCCTCCTCTCCTCCTCCCTCCTCCTCCTCCTCCTCTCCTCCCTCCTCCTCTCCTCTCCCTCTCCCTTCCTCCCTCCCTCCCTCCCTCCCTTCCTTCCTTCCTTCCTTCCTTCCTTCCTTCCTTCCTTCCTTCCTTCCTTCCTTCCTTCCTTCCTTCCTTCCTTCCTTCCTTCCTTCCTCCCTCCCCTCATTTTCTGATGGAAAGAGGAGACAGACAGAAATGAGAGAGAGGGAAGCTAAGAGGTAGGGGTGGAGAGAGAGGGATGGAGGGGTAGGGGTGGAGAGAGAGGGAGGGGGGGAGAGAGGGTGAGGGAGGGGGTAGAGAGACAGAGAGGGTGAGAGAGGAGGAGAGTGAAAAGGGATGCCTGATATACCTGCATGTGCTACCTGTGATGTGCTGGTTCTATCCGTCTGCAGTTTGTGGGTTATTACCAGAACAGACGGAGGGAGGGAGAGAGGGAGAGAGAGAGAGAGTTCTATTGTTGACCCATTTTCTCCAATTCAGTGAGAAACACTCTCCAGGGAACCAATGTCTGATCCTGTCTTCAGAGAGGGAGAGCGAGAGATAGAGAGAGGGAGGGAGATAGAGAGAGAGACAGGGAGAGGTAGGTGAGAGGGGGAGAGAGAGAGCGGGGGAGACTAGAAAGAGAGGGAGAGAGCTAAAGGGTTCTCCTATGGGGACAGCCGAACAATCCTTTTGGAAGAACCCTTTTTTATGAGAGTGTAATGGTTGAAGCACACTGTCTGATGTGACTGATGTTGACTGGTAATACCACGAGTTACTGTTAAACTAGGTCTGGGGGGGAGGGGGGGGCAGGAGGAGTGTGTGTGTGTGTGTGTGTGTGTCCACCGCAACACGTCAGTGCTGTCCTTTCTGTTTTATCTGTCCTTTATCTCTCCTCTGCTTCCTTCTCTCTCTTCCTTTCAGAACCATAAGCACTCTCTTCTCTCTTCTCTCTTCTCTTCATCTTTCTCCTTTTATCTCTGCTGCTTCCTCCTCCTCCTCTCCTGTATCCTCCATGATAAGGCTTTTACAGCAGGTCAAGTATAGGTGAAATGTATTAAACACCAATTACTGTGCTGTATCTGTGGTCAGAGGGTTCTAGAGTGGTCTCTGGTCAAAAGTAGTGCACTATGTAGAAAATAGAACACTCAGAGACCAGACACAGAGAACACTCAGAGACCAGACACAGAGAACAGTCAGAGACACAGAGAACAGTCAGAGACCAGACACAGAGAACAGTCAGAGACCAGACACAGAGACCAGACACAGAGAACAGTCAGAGACCAGACACAGAGAACACTCAGAGACCAGACACAGAGACCAGACACAGAGAACACTCAGAGAACAGACACAGAGAACAGTCAGAGACCAGACACAGAGAACACTCAGAGACCAGACACAGAGACCAGACACAGAGACCAGACACAGAGAACACTCAGAGACCAGACACAGAGAACACTCAGAGACCAGACACAGAGACCAGACACAGAGACCAGACACAGAGAACACTCAGAGACCAGACACAGAGAACACTCAGAGACCAGACACAGAGACCAGACACAGAGACCAGACACAGAGAACACTCAGAGACCAGACACAGAGAACACTCAGAGACCAGACACAGAGACCAGACACAGAGACCAGACACAGAGAACAGTCAGAGACCAGACACAGAGAACACTCAGAGACCAGACACAGAGACCAGACACAGAGACCAGACACAGAGAACACTCAGAGACCAGACACAGAGAACAGTCAGAGACCAGACACAGAGAACACTCAGAGACCAGACACAGAGAACACTCAGAGACCAGACACAGAGAACAGTCAGAGACCAGACACAGAGACCAGACACAGAGAACAGTCAGAGACCAGACACAGAGAACAGTCAGAGACCAGACACAGAGAACAGTCAGAGACCAGACACAGAGACCAGACACAGAGAACAGTCAGAGACCAGACACAGAGAACAGTCAGAGACCAGACACAGAGACCAGACACAGAGAACAGTCAGAGACCAGACACAGAGAACAGTCAGAGACCAGACACAGAGAACAGTCAGAGACCAGACACAGAGAACAGTCAGAGACCAGACACAGAGAACAGTCAGAGACCAGACACAGAGACCAGACACAGAGAACACTCAGAGAACAGACACAGAGAACAGTCAGAGACCAGACACAGAGAACACTCAGAGACCAGACACAGAGAACAGTCAGAGACCAGACACAGAGACCAGACACAGAGAACACTCAGAGACCAGACACAGAGAACACTCAGAGACCAGACACAGAGAACAGTCAGAGACCAGACACAGAGACCAGACACAGAGAACACTCAGAGACCAGACACAGAGAACACTCAGAGACCAGACACAGAGAACAGTCAGAGACCAGACACAGAGAACAGTCAGAGACCAGACACAGAGAACACTCAGAGACCAGACACAGAGACCACTCAGAGACCAGACACAGAGAACACTCAGAGACCAGACACAGAGACCACTCAGAGACCAGACACAGAGACCAGTCAGAGACCAGACACAGAGAACACTCAGAGACCAGACACAGAGAACACTCAGAGACCAGACACAGAGAACAGTCAGAGACCAGACACAGAGAACACTCAGAGACCAGACACAGAGAACAGTCAGAGACCAGACACAGAGAACACTCAGAGACCAGACACAGAGACCACTCAGAGACCAGACACAGAGACCAGACACAGAGAACACTCAGAGACCAGACACAGAGAACACTCAGAGACCAGACACAGAGAACAGTCAGAGACCAGACACAGAGAACACTCAGAGACCAGACACAGAGAACACTCAGAGACCAGACACAGAGACCAGACACAGAGACCAGACACAGAGACCAGACACAGAGAACAGTCAGAGACCAGACACAGAGAACAGTCAGAGACCAGACACAGAGACCAGACACAGAGACCAGACACAGAGAACAGTCAGAGACCAGACACAGAGAACAGTCAGAGACCAGACACAGAGACCAGACACAGAGAACACTCAGAGACCAGACACAGAGAACACTCAGAGACCAGACACAGAGAACAGTCAGAGACCAGACACAGAGAACAGTCAGAGACCAGACACAGAGAACACTCAGAGACCAGACACAGAGACCAGACACAGAGAACAGTCAGAGACCAGACACAGAGACCAGACACAGAGAACACTCAGAGACCAGACACAGAGAACACACAGAGACCAGACACAGAGACCAGACACAGAGAACACTCAGAGACCAGACACAGAGAACACACAGAGACCAGACACAGAGACCAGACACAGAGAACACTCAGAGACCAGACACAGAGAACAGTCAGAGACCAGACACAGAGACCAGACACAGAGACCAGACACAGAGAACACTCAGAGACCAGACACAGAGAACACTCAGAGACCAGACACAGAGAACACTCAGAGACCAGACACAGAGAACACTCAGAGACCAGACACAGAGAACACTCAGAGACCAGACACAGAGACCAGACACAGAGAACACTCAGAGACCAGACACAGAGACCAGACACAGAGACCAGACACAGAGACCAGACACAGAGACCAGACACAGAGAACAGTCAGAGACCAGACACAGAGAACACTCAGAGACCAGACACAGAGACCAGACACAGAGACCAGACACAGAGAACAGTCAGAGACCAGACACAGAGAACAGTCAGAGACCAGACACAGAGAACAGTCAGAGACCAGACACAGAGAACAGTCAGAGACCAGACACAGAGAACAGTCAGAGACCAGACACAGAGAACAGTCAGAGACCAGACACAGAGACCAGACACAGAGACCAGACACAGAGACCAGACAGAGACCAGACACAGAGAACAGTCAGAGACCAGACACAGAGAACACTCAGAGACCAGACACAGAGAACAGTCAGAGACCAGACACAGAGAACACTCAGAGACCAGACACAGAGAACAGTCAGAGACCAGACACAGAGAACAGTCAGAGACCAGACACAGAGAACACTCAGAGACCAGACACAGAGACCAGACACAGAGAACACTCAGAGACCAGACACAGAGAACACTCAGAGACCAGACACAGAGAACACTCAGAGACCAGACACAGAGACCAGACACAGAGAACACTCAGAGACCAGACACAGAGACCAGACACAGAGACCAGACACAGAGACCAGACACAGAGACCAGACACAGAGAACACTCAGAGACCAGACACAGAGACCAGACACAGAGACCAGACACAGAGACCAGACACAGAGAACACACAGAGACCAGACACAGAGACCAGACACAGAGACCAGACACAGAGAACACTCAGAGACCAGACACAGAGACCAGACACAGAGACCAGACACAGAGAACACTCAGAGACCAGACACAGAGAACACTCAGAGACCAGACACAGAGACCAGACACAGAGACCAGACACAGAGACCAGACACAGAGACCAGACACAGAGACCAGACACAGAGACCAGACACAGAGAACACTCAGAGACCAGACACAGAGAACAGTCAGAGACCAGACACAGAGACCAGACACAGAGAACACTCAGAGACCAGACACAGAGAACACTCAGAGACCAGACACAGAGACCAGACACAGAGACCAGACACAGAGACCAGACACAGAGACCAGACACAGAGACCAGACACAGAGAACACTCAGAGACCAGACACAGAGACCAGACACAGAGACCAGACACAGAGACCAGACACAGAGACCAGACACAGAGACCAGACACAGAGAACACTCAGAGACCAGACACAGAGACCAGACACAGAGAACACTCAGAGACCAGACACAGAGACCAGACACAGAGAACAGTCAGAGACCAGACACAGAGAACAGTCAGAGACCAGACACAGAGAACACTCAGAGACCAGACACAGAGACCAGACACAGAGACCAGACACAGAGACCAGACACAGAGACCAGACACAGAGAACACTCAGAGACCAGACACAGAGACCAGACACAGAGACCAGACACAGAGACCAGACAGAGACCAGACACAGAGAACACTCAGAGACCAGACACAGAGACCAGACAGAGACCAGACACAGAGACCAGACACAGAGACCAGTCAGAGACCAGACACAGAGACCAGACACAGAGACCAGACACAGAGACCAGACACAGAGAATTTCATAACAATATGGATATCATCTGCAGTTTGTCTGTTGTGTTTGAATATGGAAGTGATAACGTCATCTGTTGACCTCACATTGTCATGATGTTGACCTGCAGGTGACGTGGAGGCTCTGAAGAAGAAGAGTTTCACCATGAAGGAAGGAGTGGACTACAGAGTGAAGATACACTTCAAGGTGAGAACCTCCTCTTCCTCCTCCCCCTCCTCCCCTTTCCTCCTTTCTCTTGTTCTGTTCTGTTCGGTTCTGCTCTGTTCTGCTCTGCTCGGTTCTGTTCGGTTCTGCTCTGTTCTGTTCTGTTCTGTTCGGTTCTGCTCTGTTCTGCTCTGTTCTGTTCTGCTCTGCTCTGCTCTGTTCTGCTCTGCTCTGTTCTGCTCTGTTCTGCTCTGTTCTCTTCGGTTCTGCTCTGTTCTGCTCTGCTCTGTTCTGTTCTTCTCTTTATTTTTTCTTGTGTTGTTGTTGTGCCAGTAGAGATCCCAGAGAGATAGATGGAGACAATGAGAGATCAGTTTTTCCTCTTCCTCTCTCTGTGTCCATCAGTGCTCAGGAAGGTCTCCTCAGTGTTAATGGAGGTCTCCTCAGTGTTAATGGAGGTCTCCTCAGTGCTGTACTAATGGAGGTCTCCTCAGTGTTAATGGAGGTCTCCTCAGTGTTAATGGAGGTCTCCTCAGTGTTAATGGAGGTCCCCTCAGTGTTAATGGAGGTCTCCTCAGTGCTGTACTAATGGAGGTCTCCTCAGTGTTAATGGAGGTCTCCTCAGTGATGTACTAATGTCGGTCTGCTCAGTGTTAATGGAGGTCTCCTCAGTGTTAATGGAGGTCTCCTCAGTGTTAATGGAGGTCTCCTCAGTGCTGTACTAATGGAGGTCTCCTCAGTGTTAATGGAGGTCTCCTCAGTGTTAATGGAGGTCTCCTCAGTGCTGTACTAATGGAGGTCTCCTCAGAGTTAGTGGAGGTCTCCTCAGAGTTAGTGGAGGTCTCCTCATTGCTGTACTAATGGAGGTCTCCTCAGAGTTAGTGGAGGTCTCCTCAGTGTTAATGGAGGTCTCCTCAGTGTTAATGGAGGTCTCCTCAGTGATGTACTAATGTCGGTCTGCTCAGTGTTAATGGAGGTCTCCTCAGTGTTGTACTAATGGAGGTCTCCTCAGTGTTAATGGAGGTCTCCTCAGTGCTGTACTAATGGAGGTCTCCTCAGAGTTAGTGGAGGTCTCCTCAGTGTTAATGGAGGTCTCCTCAGTGTTAATGGAGGTCTCCTCAGTGCTGTACTAATGTCGGTCTGCTCAGTGTTAATGGAGGTCTCCTCAGTGTTGTACTAATGGAGGTCTCCTCAGTGTTAATGGAGGTCTCCTCAGTGCTGTACTAATGGAGGTCTCCTCAGAGTTAGTGGAGGTCTCCTCAGTGTTAATGGAGGTCTCCTCAGTGCTGTACTAATGGAGATCTCCTCAAAGTTAGTGGAGGTCTCCTCAGTGTTAATGGAGGTCTCCTCATTGCTGTACTAATGGAGGTCTCCTCAGTGCTGTACTAATGGAGGTCTCCTCAGTGTTAATGGAGGTCTCCTCAGCGTTGTGTTAATGGAGGTCTCCTCATTGTTAATGGAGGTCTCCTCAGTGCTGTACTAATGGAGGTCTCCTCAGTGCTGTACTAATGGAGGTCTCCTCAGTGCTGTACTAATGGAGGTCTCCTCAGTGCTGTACTAATGGAGGTCTCCTCAGTGCTGTACTAATGGAGGTCTCCTCAGTGCTGTACTAATGTAGGCTCCTCAGTGCTGTACTAATGGAGGTCTCCTCAGTGCTGTACTAATGGAGGTCTCCTCAGTGCTGTACTAATGGAGGTATCCTCAGTGCTGTACTAATGGAGGTCTCCTCAGTGTTAATGGAGGTCTCCTCAGTGTTAATGGAGGTCTCCTCATTGCTGTACTAATGGAGATCTCCTCAGTGCTGTACTAATGGAGGTCTCCTCAGTGTTAATGGAGGTCTCCTCAGTGTTAATGGTCTCCTCAGTGTTAATGGAGATCTCCTCAGTGTTAATGGAGGTCTCCTCAGTGTTAATGGAGGTCTCCTCAGTGCTGTACTAATGGAGGTCTCCTCAGTGTTAATGGAGGTCTCCTCAGTGTTAATGGAGGTCTCATCAGTGCTGTACTAATGGAGGTCTCCTCAGTGTTAATGGAGGTCTCCTCAGTGTTAATGGAGGTCTCCTCAGTGTTAATGGAGGTCTCCTCAGTGTTAATGGAGGTCTCCTCAGTGTTAATGGAGGTCTCCTCAGTGCTATACTAATGGAGGTCTCCTCAGTGTTAATGGAGGTCTCCTCAGTGCTATACTAATGGAGGTCTCCTCAGTGTTAATGGAGGTCTCCTCAGTGCTGTACTAATGGAGGTCTCCTCAGTGTTAATGGAGGTCTCCTCAGTGTTAATGGAGGTCTCCTCAGTGTTAATGGAGGTCTCCTCAGTGCTGTACTAATGGAGGTCTCCTCAGTGTTAATGGAGGTCTCCTCAGTGATGTACTAATGGAGGTCTCCTCAGTGTTAATGGAGGTCTCCTCAGTGCTGTACTAATGGAGTTCTCCTCAGTGTTAATGGAGGTCTCCTCAGTGCTGTACTAATGGAGGTCTCCTCAGTGCTGTACTAATGGAGGTCTCATCAGTGTTAATGGAGGTCTCCTCAGTGTTAATGGAGGTCTCCTCAGTGCTGTACTAATGGAGGTCTCCTCAGTGTTAATGGAGGTCTCCTCAGTGTTAATGGAGGTCTCCTCAGTGCTGTACTAATGGAGGTCTCCTCAGTGTTAATGGAGGTCTCCTCAGTGTTAATGGAGGTCTCCTCAGTGCTGTACTAATGGAGGTCTCCTCAGAGTTAGTGGAGGTCTCCTCAGAGTTAGTGGAGGTCTCCTCATTGCTGTACTAATGGAGGTCTCCTCAGAGTTAGTGGAGGTCTCCTCAGTGTTAATGGAGGTCTCCTCAGTGTTAATGGAGGTCTCCTCAGTGATGTACTAATGTCGGTCTGCTCAGTGTTAATGGAGGTCTCCTCAGTGTTGTACTAATGGAGGTCTCCTCAGTGTTAATGGAGGTCTCCTCAGTGCTGTACTAATGGAGGTCTCCTCAGAGTTAGTGGAGGTCTCCTCAGTGTTAATGGAGGTCTCCTCAGTGTTAATGGAGGTCTCCTCAGTGCTGTACTAATGTCGGTCTGCTCAGTGTTAATGGAGGTCTCCTCAGTGTTGTACTAATGGAGGTCTCCTCAGTGTTAATGGAGGTCTCCTCAGTGCTGTACTAATGGAGGTCTCCTCAGAGTTAGTGGAGGTCTCCTCAGTGTTAATGGAGGTCTCCTCAATGTTAATGGAGGTCTCCTCAGTGCTGTACTAATGGAGATCTCCTCAGAGTTAGTGGAGGTCTCCTCAGTGTTAATGGAGGTCTCCTCATTGCTGTACTAATGGAGGTCTCCTCAGTGCTGTACTAATGGAGGTCTCCTCAGTGTTAATGGAGGTCTCCTCAGTGTTGTGTTAATGGAGGTCTCCTCATTGTTAATGGAGGTCTCCTCAGTGCTGTACTAATGGAGGTCTCCTCAGTGCTGTACTAATGGAGGTCTCCTCAGTGCTGTACTAATGGAGGTCTCCTCAGTGCTGTACTAATGTAGGCTCCTCAGTGCTGTACTAATGGAGGTCTCCTCAGTGCTGTACTAATGGAGGTCTCCTCAGTGCTGTACTAATGGAGGTATCCTCAGTGCTGTACTAATGGAGGTCTCCTCAGTGCTGTACTAATGGAGATCTCCTCAGTGCTGTACTAATGGAGGTCTCCTCAGTGTTAATGGAGGTATCCTCAGTGTTAATGGTCTCCTCAGTGTTAATGGAGATCTCCTCAGTGTTAATGGAGGTCTCCTCAGTACTGTACTAATGGAGGTCTCCTCAGTGTTAATGGAGGTATCCTCAGTGTTAATGGAGGTCTCCTCAGTGCTGTACTAATGGAGGTCTCCTCAGTGTTAATGGAGGTCTCCTCAGTGTTAATGGAGGTCTCCTCAGTGTTAATGGAGGTCTCCTCAGTGTTAATGAAGGTCTCCTCAGTGTTAATGGAGGTCTCCTCAGTGCTGTACTAATGGAGGTCTCCTCAGTGTTAATGGAGGTCTCCTCAGTGCTGTACTAATGGAGGTCTCCTCAGTGTTAATGGAGGTCTCTTCAGTGTTGTACTAATGGAGGTCTCCTCAGTGTTAATGGAGGTCTCCTCAGTGCTGTACTAATGGAGGTCTCCTCAGTGTTAATGGAGGTCTCCTCAGTGCTGTACTAATGGAGGTCTCCTCAGTGTTAATGGAGGTCTCCTCAGTGCTTTACTAATGGAGGTCTCCTCAGTGTTAATGGAGGTCTCCTCAGTGTTAATGGAGGTCTCATCAGTGCTGTACTAATGGAGGTCTCCTCAGTGTTAATGGAGGTCTCCTCAGTGTTAATGGAGGTCTCCTCAGTGTTAATGGAGGTCTCCTCAGTGCTATACTAATGGAGGTCTCCTCAGTGTTAATGGAGGTCTCCTCAGTGCTATACTAATGGAGGTCTCCTCAGTGCTGTACTAATGTAGGCTCCTCAGTGCTGTACTAATGGAGGTCTCCTCAGTGCTGTACTAATGGAGGTCTCCTCAGTGCTGTACTAATGGAGGTATCCTCAGTGCTGTACTAATGGAGGTCTCCTCAGTGTTAATGGAGGTATCCTCAGTGTTAATGGAGGTCTCCTCATTGCTGTACTAATGGAGATCTCCTCAGTGCTGTACTAATGGAGGTCTCCTCAGTGTTAATGGAGGTCTCCTCAGTGTTAATGGTCTTCTCAGTGTTAATGGAGATCTCCTCAGTGTTAATGGAGGTCTCCTCAGTACTGTACTAATGGAGGTCTCCTCAGTGTTAATGGAGGTCTCCTCAGTGCTGTACTAATGGAGGTCTCCTCAGTGTTAATGGAGGTCTCCTCAGTGTTAATGGAGGTCTCCTCAGTGTTAATGGAGGTCTCCTCAGTGCTGTACTAATGGAGGTCTCCTCAGTGTTAATGGAGGTCTCCTCAGTGCTGTACTAATGGAGTTCTCCTCAGTGTTAATGGAGGTCTCCTCAGTGCTGTACTAATGGAGGTCTCCTCAGTGTTAATGGAGGTCTCATCAGTGTTAATGGAGGTCTCCTCAGTGTTAATGGAGGTCTCCTCAGTGTTAATGGAGGTCTCCTCAGTGCTGTACTAATGGAGGTCTCCTCAGTGTTAATGGAGGTATCCTCAGTGTTAATGGAGGTCTCCTCAGTGCTGTACTAATGGAGGTCTCCTCAATGTTAAAGGAGGTCTCCTCAGTGTTAATGGAGGTCTCCTCAGTGTTAATGGAGGTCTCCTCAGTGTTAATGAAGGTCTCCTCAGTGTTAATGGAGGTCTCCTCAGTGCTGTACTAATGGAGGTCTCCTCAGTGTTAATGGAGGTCTCCTCAGTGTTAATGGAGGTCTCCTCAGTGTTAATGGAGGTCTCCTCAGTGTTAATGGAGGTCTCCTCAGTGCTGTACTAATGGAGGTCTCCTCAGTGTTAATGGAGGTCTCCTCAGTGCTGTACTAATGGAGGTCTCCTCAGTGTTAATGGAGGTCTCCTCAGTGTTAATGGAGGTCTCATCAGTGCTGTACTAATGGAGGTCTCCTCAGTGTTAATGGAGGTCTCCTCAGTGTTAATGGAGGTCTCCTCAGTGTTAATGGAGGTCTCCTCAGTGTTAATGGAGGTCTCCTCAGTGCTATACTAATGGAGGTCTCCTCAGTGTTAATGGAGGTCTCCTCAGTGCTATACTAATGGAGGTCTCCTCAGTGTTAATGGAGGTCTCCTCAGTGCTATACTAATGGAGGTCTCCTCAGTGTTAATGGAGGTCTCCTCAGTGCTGTACTAATGGAGGTCTCCTCAGTGTTAATGGAGGTCTCCTCAGTGTTAATGGAGGTCTCCTCAGTGTTAATGGAGGTCTCCTCAGTGCTGTACTAATGGAGGTCTCCTCAGTGTTAATGGAGGTCTCCTCAGTGATGTACTAATGGAGGTCTCCTCAATGTTAATGGAGGTCTCCTCAGTGTTAATGGAGGTCTCATCAGTGCTGTACTAATGGAGGTCTCCTCAGTGTTAATGGAGGTCTCCTCAGTGTTAATGGAGGTCTCCTCAGTGTTAATGGAGGTCTCCTCAGTGTATAATGGAGGTCTCCTCAGTGCTATACTAATGGAGGTCTCCTCAGTGTTAATGGAGGTCTCCTCAGTGCTATACTAATGGAGGTCTCCTCAGTGTTAATGGAGGTCTCCTCAGTGCTATACTAATGGAGGTCTCCTCAGTGTTAAAGGAGGTCTCCTCAGTGCTGTACTAATGGAGGTCTCCTCAGTGTTAATGGAGGTCTCCTCCGTGTTAATGGAGGTCTCCTCAGTGTTAATGGAGGTCTCCTCAGTGCTGTACTAATGGAGGTCTCCTCAGTGTTAATGGAGGTCTCCTCAGTGATGTACTAATGGAGGTCTCCTCAGTGTTAATGGAGGTCTCCTCAGTGTTAATGGAGGTCTCCTCAGTGCTGTACTAATGGAGTTCTCCTCAGTGTTAATGGAGGTCTCCTCAGTGCTGTACTAATGGAGGTCTCCTCAGTGTTAATGGAGGTCTCATCAGTGTTAATGGAGGTCTCCTCAGTGTTAATGGAGGTCTCCTCAGTGTTAATGGAGGTCTTCTCAGTGTTAATGGAGGTCTCCTCAGTGCTGTACTAATGGAGATCTCCTCAGTGCTGTACTAATGGAGGTCTCCTCAGTGTTAATGGAGGTCTCCTCAGTGTTAATGAAGGTCTCCTCAGTGTTAATGGAGGTCTCCTCAGTGTTAATGGAGGTCTCTTCAGTGCTGTACTAATGGAGGTCTCATCAGTGTTAATGGAGGTCTCCTCAGTGTTAATGGAGGTCTCCTCAGTGTTGTACTAATGGGACAGGTACTATAAATAGACCATGTCCTGGTCCTGGCCATCTGGTCCCATGTCCCGGTCCTGGCCATCTGGTCCCATGTCCCGGTCCTGGCCATCTGGTCCCATGTCCTGGTCCTGGCCGTCTGGCCCCATGTCCTGGTCCTGGCCATCTGGTTCCATTTCCCAGTCCTAGCCATCTGGTCCCATGTCCCGGTCCTGGCCATCTGGTCCCTGGTCCTGGCCGTCTGGTCCCATGTCCCGGTCCTGGCCATCTGGCTCCATGTCCCGGTCCTGGCCATCTGGCCCCATGTCCCGGTCCTGGCCATCTGGTCCCATGTCCCGGTCCTAGCCATCTGGCCCCATTTCCCAGTCCTGGCCATCTGGTCCCATGTCCCGGTCCTAGCCATCTGGTCCCATTTCCCAGTCCTGGCCATCTGGTCCCATGTCCCGGTCCTAGTCATCTGGTCCCATGTCCCGGTCCTAGCCATCTGGTCCCATTTCCCAGTCCTGGCCATCTGGTCCCATGTCCCGGTCCTAGCTATCTGGCCCCATTTCCCAGTCCTGGCCATCTGGTCCCATTTCCCAGTCCTAGCCATCTGGTCCCATGTCCCGGTCCTGGCCATCTGGTCCCATGTCCCGGTCCTGGCCATCTGGCCCCATGTCCCGGTCCTGGCCATCTGGTCCCATGTCCCGGTCCTAGCCATCTGGCCCCATTTCCCAGTCCTGGCCATCTGGTCCCATGTCCCGGTCCTAGCCATCTGGTCCCATTTCCCAGTCCTGGCCATCTGGTCCCATGTCCCGGTCCTAGCCATCTGGCCCCATTTCCCAGTCCTGGCCATCTGGTCCCATGTCCCAGTCCTGGCCATCTGGTCCCATTTCCCAGTCCTGGCCACCTGGCCCCATTTCCCAGTCCTGGCCATCTGGTCCCATGTCCCAGTCCTGGCCATCTGGTCCCATGTCCCGGTCCTGGCCATCTGGTCCCATGTCCCGGTCCTGGCCATCTGGTCCCATTTCCCAGTCCTGGCCATCTGGTCCCATGTCCCGGTCCTGGCCATCTGGTTCATGTCCCGGTCCTGGCCATCTGGTCCAATTTCCCAGTCCTGGCCATCTGGTCCCATTTCCCAGTGCTGGCCATCTGGTCCCATGTCCCGGTCCTAGCCATCTGGTCCCATTTCCCAGTCCTGGCCATCTGGTCCCATGTCCCAGTCCTGGCCATCTGGTCCCATGTCCCGGTCCTGGCCATCTGGTCCCATGTCCCGGTCCTGGCCACCTGGTCCCATTTCCCAGTCCTGGCCATCTGGTCCCATTTCCCAGTCCTGGCCATCTGGTCCCATTTCCCGGTCCTGGCCATCTGGTCCCATGTCCTGGTCCTAGCCATCTGGTCCCATTTCCCAGTCCTGGCCATCTGGTCCCATGTCCCAGTCCTGGCCATCTGGTCCCATGTCCCTTTTCCTGGCCATCTGGTCCCATTTCCCAGTCCTGGCCATCTGGTCCCATTTCCCAGTCCTGGCCATCTGGTCCCATTTCCCAGTCCTGGCCATCTGGTCCCATGTCCCAGTCCTGGCCATCTTGTCCCATGTCCCAGTCCTGGCCGTCTGGTCCCATGTCCCAGTCCTGGCCATCTGGTCCCATGTCCCAGTCCTGGCCATCTGGTCCCATGTCTCAGTCCTGGCCATCTGGTCCCATGTCCCAGCCCTGGCCATCTGGTCCCGTGTCCCAGTCCTGGCCATCTTGTCCCATGTCCTGGTCCTGGCCATCTGGTCCCATGTCCCGGTCCTAGCCATCTGGTCCCATGTCCCGGTCCTAGCCATCTGGTCCCATGTCCTGGTCCTGGCCATCTGGTCCCATGTTCCGACTGTGAAGAAACAGAACAGAGAAATATACAGGACAGGAACAGCAACCAGACTCTAGTGGATTGTTCTGGTACTGTCTAGAGACTGTTCTGAGGCATTTTCATTAAATGAGAGCATGTTCAGGGGCATTACAGGGGCATTACAGGGGCATTACAGGGGCATTACAGTAGATTGTGTCCAGTAGATTGTAGTGGTTTTATTAGGGACTTTATTTACAATCTGAAGCCATGTTACATTGAGCATGGATGTATTAGTATTTCTCAATCTAGTTCTGGGGCTCAGAATAACCCACTGGCTACAAACTGGTTCAATCAAATCAAATCACATACACATATTTACCAGATGTTATTGCGGGTGTAGAAAAATGCTTGTGTTCCTAGCTCCAACAGTGCAGTAGTATCTAACAATTCACAACAATACACACAAATCTAAAAGGAAAATAATGGAATTAAAAAATGTATAAATATTAGTATGAGCAATGTCGGAGTGGCTTTGACTAAAATACAGTAGAGTAGAATACAGTATATACATATGAGATGAGTAAAGCAGTATGTAAACATTATTAAAGTGACTAGTGTTCCATTATTAAAGTGACCAGTGATTCCATGTCTATGTATATAGGGCAGCAGCCTTTAAGCTGCAGGATTGAGTAATCGGGTGGTAGCCGGCTAGTGATGGCTATTTAACAGTCTGATGGCCTTGAGATAGAAGCTGTTTTTCAGTCTCTCGGTCCCAGCTTTGATGCACCTGTACTGACCTCGCCTTCTGGATGATAGCGGGGTGAACAGGCCGTGGCTCGGGTGGTTGATGTCCTTGATTATATTTTTGGCTTTCCTGTGACATCGGGTGCCGTAGGTGTCCTGGAGGGCAGGCAGTGTGCCCCCAGTGATGCGTTGGGCAGACCGCACCACCCTCTGGAGAGCCCTGCGGTTGCGGGCGGTGCAGTTGCCGTACCAGGCGGTGATACATCCCGACAGGATGCTCTCAATTGTGCATCTGTAAAAGTTTGTGAGGGTTTTAGGTGCCAAGCCAAATTTCTTCAGCCTCCTGAGGTTGAAGAGGCTCTGTTACGCCTTCTTCACCACACTGTCTGCGTGGGTGGACCATTTCAGTGGTGTTCAGTTTGTCAGTGATGTGTACGCCGAGGAACTTGAAGCGTTCCACCTTCTCCACTGCGGTCCCGTCGATGTGGATAGGGGCGAGTTTCTGCTGTTTCCTGAAGACCATCAGCTCCTTCGTTGTTTCCATGTCGTTTCAATAAAAAGATTCAATGTGACGACGTTGAATCAATGTGGGAAACTGATTGGATTTGCAGAAAAGTCATCAACGTAATGGAATTATTATTTTTTAACAACATTTTAAACCTAAATCCAATTGCATGGTGACATTTTGTGTTGATTTCATGTTGAATTCATGTTAGTTGACAACTCAACCAAATGTAAATCAAAATTAGACGTTGAAATGAGGTCTGAAGAAGTTGTAGGTGCCATTGAAAAGTAATGAGAAAGATTGGAGAGTATCTATGTTGTCTACACCCATTCTAATTCATGGTGACAGTAGACCACTTCTACTTGGGGATGAAATATCCTTTAAAGCTTTTAAGAAAGATTATTGTGGAATCAGATATGAACAGATACAACTCTGAGATACTCTGGTCTAGTCTGGGATTCAAACCTATTGCACTTTGCCGGCAAGGCACCTTTTAAAGGCAATGTTCCCGTGTTGCCGGAGACTGCATTCATGGTAGACGCTGCATATGTCAGCTCAGTCTGAAATGTGCGTTGTTCGACAAAGTGCGATGGAATTGAATCCCGGCCATAGTCTAGATCTTCCCTTACGTGAGAAAAGTCTCCCTCTTTGAAAACAGTCCCTAGAGGAAAAACAGAGGTGAAGGATTTATCTGGGGTCCTGTGTGTGTGCCCCTACATATAGTAACTCCTCACCTCTCCTCTCCTCTCCTCTCCTCTCCTCTCCTCTCCTCTCCTCTCCTCTCCTCTCCTCTCCTCTCCTCTCCTCTCCTCTCCTCTCCAGGTTAACAGGGATATTGTGTCTGGACTGAAGTACGTCCATCTGACCTACAGGAAAGGACTCAGAGGTAAGGTGGACACCATTTTCTGCCGAACTGTGTATTAGCTGTGCTGTTTAGACCCGTAGACCGTGTCAGTTTCTGATACATACACCTAAACCCTGGCTAGCAAGGGTGCAACTGAGCCACCATTTTGTGTGTTGTCATCGACACAAGACATCAGTTTCCCCCACATACACTTAAAACCTGATTACCAACTGTGCAACTGATTTGGTGTGTTGTCACTGACTCAAATTGTCACAGTTTCCACTACATAAAGTGCCTTGCAAAAATATTCATCCCCCTTGAAGGAGCTGGAGCAGTTTTGCCTTAAAGAATGGGCAAACATCCCAGTGGCTAGATGTGCCAAGCTTATAGAGACATACCCCAAGAGACTTGCAGCTGTAATTGCTGCAAAAGGTGCCTCTACAAAGTATTGCCTTTGGGGGGATGAATAGTTATGCACGCTCAAGTTTTCTGTTTTTTTGTCTTATTTCTTGTTTGTTTCACACCCCCAAAAAATGTTGCATCTTCAAAGTGGTAGGCATGTTGTGTAAATCAAATGATACAACCCCCCCAATAAATCAATTTTAATTCCAGGTTGTAAGGCAACAAAATAGGAAAAATGCCAAAGGGGGTGAATACTTTCGCAAGCCACTGTATACTAAACCCTGGCTAGCAAGTGTGCAACTGTGCCGCCATTTTGTGTGTTGTCATTGACACAAGATGTCACAGTTTCCCCCACCTTCACCTAAAACCTGGCTAGCAAGTGTGCAACTGAGCGTCCATTTTGTGTCCTGCAGTGGACAAGGCGGTGTACATGGTGGGCAGCTACGGGCCGCGGGTGGAGGAGCACGAGTTCATGACCCCGGTGGAGGAGGCGCCCAAAGGCATGATTGTCCGAGGCAGCTACCACATCAAGTCCCACTTCACCGACGACGACAAGACCGACCACCTCTCCTGGGAGTGGAACCTGGGGATCAAGAAGGACTGGGACGAATAGAGAAGAGCCTAATTCTTCTCTCCCTCCTCACCTCTCCCTGTGTCTCCTCCTCCTTCCCTCTCCCTGTGTCTCTCCCTCCTTCCCTCTCCCTGTGTCTCCCTCTCCCTGTGTCTCTCCCTCCTTCCCTCTCCCTGTGTCTCCCTCTCCCTGTGTCTTCCCTCTCCCTGTGTCTTCCCTCTCCCTGTGTCTCCCTCTCCCTGTGTCTCTCCCTCCTTCCCTCTCCCTGTGTCTCCCTCTCCCTGTGTCTCCCCCTCCTTCCCTCTCCCTGTGTCTTCCCTCTCCCTGTGTCTTCCCTCTCCCTGTGTCTTCCCTCTCCCTGTGTCTTCCCTCTCCCTGTGTCTTCCCTCTCCCTGTGTCTTCCCTCTCCCTGTGTCTTCCCTCTCCCTGTGTCTCTCCCTGTGTCTCTCCCTGTCTCTCCCTGTGTCTCTCCCACTCCCTGTGTCTCCCCCACTCCCTGTGTCTCCCCCATCTCCCTGTGTCTCTCCCTCTCCCTGTGTCTCTCCCTCTCCCTGTGTCTCTCCCTCTCCCTGTGTCTCCCCCTCTCCCTGTGTCTCCCCCTCTCCCTGTGTCTCTCCCTCTCCCTGTGTCTCTCCCTCTCCCTGTGTCTCTCCCTCTCCCTGTGTCTCTCCCACTCCCTGTGTCTCTCCCACTCCCTGTGTCTCTCCCACTCCCTGTGTCTCTCCCTCTCCCTGTGTCTCTCCCTCTCCCTGTGTCTCTCCCTCTCCCTGTGTCTCCCCCTCTCCCTGTGTCTCTCCCTCTCCCTGTGTCTCCCCCTCTCCCTGTGTCTCCCCTCCTTCCCTCTCCCTGTGTCTCCCCCTCTCCCTGTGTCTCTCCCTCTCCCTGTGTCTCTCCCACTCCCTGTGTCTCTCCCTCTCCCTGTGTCTCTCCCTCTCCCTGTGTCTCTCCCTCTCCCTGTGTCTTCCCTCTCCCTGTGTCTCCCCTCTCCCTGTGTCTTCCCTCTCCCTGTGTCTTCCCACTCCCTGTGTCTTCCCTCTCCCTGTGTCTTCCCACTCCCTGTGTCTTCCCTCTCCCTGTGTCTTCCCTCTCCCTGTGTCTCCCCCTCTCCCTGTGTCTCTCCCACTCCCTGTGTCTCTCCCTCTCCCTGTGTCTCTCCCTCTCCCTGCGTCTCTGTCTCTCACTGTGTCTCTCCCTCTCCCTGTGTCTCTCCCTCTCCCTGTGTCTCTCCCTCTCCTTGTCCCTCCATCCTTCCTCTCTCCTTCATCCTCCTCTTCCTCTCTCCCTCCTCTTCCTCTCTCCTTTCTCTTCCCCTCTCCCTCCAAGGCCCACCTGTATAACAGTAAAAGACAGAGACAGGAAGTTAGGTTAGGCACCGTCTAGAACGAGACAGAGAGGATGTTGTCATAAACCAAACCAGGAAGTATACATCATAGTAGACAACTGAACATGGTGGGCTGCATCCCAAAATGCCCCTCTATTCCCTATATAGTGCACTACCAACAGAGCCCTGGTCTAAAGTAGTGCACTATGCAGGGAATAGGGGGCCATTTGGGACACAGGGGGTGTGAACTGTAGGCTCTATCTGTGAGGTCATCTGATGTCCTCTACTATGGTGTGTTAACTGAAGTGGATCAAATGAAAGTTATAACATGTGGGACTCCCTCATACATTGAAGTTGGAGTATGGAGATGTATTTATACCCCATAGTGAGAGGAAGATTCTAGGTTATTCTAAAGTGTTGTATTCTGGAAGTTGTCAGTTCAACAAGGTTTCACTGAGCAGTCCTTTGTAATGTGATCAGTTAGAATGTTTGACGACAGCGTGTCTCATACTCCTCAAGAAGTTACAATCTTCTGAGTTCTACATCTAGAATGACCATCTTCTGAGTTCTAGTTCTAGAATGACCATCTTCTGAGTTCTAGTTCTAGAATGACCATCTTCTGAGTTCTAGTTCTAGAATGACCATCTTCTGAGTTCTAGTTCTAGAATGACCGTCTTTTAAGTTCTAGATCTAGAAATGTCTCTTTCTCACTGTTTGCTCTTTACGTCTGCATTTCTGTTACTGTGTCTTTCAGTTGCCTTCTGTCTCTGTTGTACTTGACACACCTGAGCTGTAATTGAATTCATGTAAAACAACAGGGTTTCACACTGTCTGGAGGTGTTTTACAGGGAAGATGGGTTACCATGGTAACATATCAACAGACAACTGTTGCTGTTGTCTTACTCTGACAAGTTCATCAGATTTGTCCTTATATTTGCTCTATTTTTCAATGCCGCTTGAATGTCATTTCCCCAATTTCCTGCCTTTGCATATTGAGAGAGTTGCTCTTTAAAAGATAAAGCCATTCACCATGTATCAACCATCTTCCATTAAACATAAAGTAAACATCCCGAGGAAGCCTGTTGTCTGGCTGTGATGTTGAAGAGGATGTGATTGGGATGTGTAGAATATGCATGTTCTGTAGGACTTGATACAGTATTATAAAGCCCAATGACTGAGCCCTACTCAGTTTCTTTGCCTCTGGCAGGAAGTGACCCTAAGACATAAATATACAGCAGAGTAGAAGGTAAACTGGGTTTGAGGTTTAGTATCTTAATGGACGCCATGTTGGCACCCCAAAGCATCATGAACATTCCAGTCAGAATGTAAATTAGAATGTTGTTATGATGGTGTTTGGTTAGCCTGGGTATCAGTCAGTTGGTGCCATCATATCACTCCAAACATGACAATGAATGGAATGACAGCACACACTGATCTGGGAGCAGCAGGCTAGCGTTTGGTACCAACATGGAGGTTAGACACTGATCTGGGAGCAGCAGGTTAGCGTTTGGTACCAACATGGAGGTTAGACACTGATCTGGGAGCAGCAGGCTAGCGTTTGGTACCAACATGGAGGTTAGACACTGATCTGGGAGCAGCAGGCTAGCGTTTGGTACCAACATGGAGGTTAGACACTGATCTGGGAGCAGCAGGCTAGCGTTTGGTACCAACATGGAGGTTAGACACTGATCTGGGAGCAGCAGGTTAGCGTTTGGTACCAACATGGAGGTTAGACACTGATCTGGGAGCAGCAGGCTAGCGTTTGGTACCAACATGGAGGTTAGACACTGATCTGGGAGCAGCAGGCTAGCGTTTGGTACCAACATGGAGGTTAGACACTGATCTGGGAGCAGCAGGTTAGCGTTTGGTACCAACATGTAGGTTAGACACTGATCTGGGAGCAGCAGGCTAGCGTTTGGTACCAACATGGAGGTTAGACACTGATCTGGGAGCAGCAGGTTAGCGTTTGGTACCAACATGGAGGTTAGACACTGATCTGGGAGCAGCAGGCTAGCGTTTGGTACCAACATGGAGGTTAGACACTGATCTGGAAGCAGCAGGTTAGCGTTTGGTACCAACATGGAGGTTAGTGTGCTGAAGTGTTCTGTATATCTGTTGCTCAGGGTCCCACTTTAACACCAAGCATGAGGCCTAAAGGCATCGACTGGCTCGGGTAACAAACTAAGGAAACAAAAAATATGTTCTATCTATAATTTGACGATTTCCTTTTGTACAGTAATGTAACTCAAGTGGATAAGGTCTACACGATTTGATTGATTCTGTCCTTCCCAAAACCCTCTAAAAAAAAAAAAAACGTCCAAACGTCCTTCTCACTATTGTGTAAAGTCATATGATGTTGTAAGTGTTGATGATGAACATGATATTGATAATTCAAAATGGTTGTGAACCCAGAAGTAACTGTAATGTGGGCTTGTTGAGTGTTGCATGGTTTCAGATCTCTTCTTTATTTTGGACTATTTTACTGTCAAGTTGTGATTTTAAAAGAAAAACCAATCTGCAGATTGAAATGATTGGCAAGGATACTGCAGATATTTACAGGGATTATTATTGTTTTTTTTAAAGTACGATCAGAAACAGTTTTGTTATTATTACTGTGGGTGTGTCCCAAATGACATCCTATTTCCTTTATAGTGTGTTACTTTTGACCTGGACCCTTAGAGATGCGTTCACAGGGTGATTCATGGGACAAACAGAACACTAGATGCATGAGGTGTTGTCTAGTCTACATAGGGCTCTGGTTAAAGGTCATGTACTAAATAGGGAATAGGGTGCCATTTTGGGTTCATCCTCTATGTGAGTTGGGAGTTTGGTTGGGCACGAGCCTGGGCCTGTGTGTTGGGAAGCTACTGCTGCATCCTAAAGTGTTGCTATTCCAGCATCCGGTATCTTTTAATAAAGGTGATTTAATCAGCCACTTCCTGTCTGTCTGAACATGCGCACTTTAAGAACATGATTCCAATAAGGCACTCAGACAAGCGGACATTATGTGAAGGTACACTATATATACAAAAGTTTGTGGACACCCGTTCAAATTAGTGGATTCGGCTATTTCAGCCACACCCGTTGCTGACAGGTGTATAAAATCGAGCACACAGCCATGCAATCTCCATAGACACTCGGCGGTCCCGTTCTGTGAGCTTGTGTGGCCTACAACTTCATTGCTGAGCCGTTGTTGCTCCTAGACGTTTCCACTTCACAATAACAGCACTTACAGTTGAACGGGGCAGCTCTAGCAGGGCATTTGACGAACTGACTTGTTGGAAAGGTGGCATCGTATGACGGTGCCACGTTGAAAGTCACTGAGCTCTTCAGTAAGGCCATTCTACTGCCAATGTTTGTCTACTGCATGGCGGTGTGCTCGCTTTGATACATCTGTCAGCAACGGGTGTGGCTGAAATAGCAGAATCCACAAATTTGAAGTGGTGTCCACATACTTTTGTATATATAGTTTATTTCCCTGGGATATTACTCAGGTCCCACCAGTCCAGTTATGCTGCTCTGGCGCCATCCTGTGGACTGCTGGGAACACAACTTCAACTCCATCAGTATCCCACAAAGTGCCACTTGGCTGGACAAAGCAGTCTGAATGGAAATCAGGTCCATATATGAATACAAGCAGATACACAGCCTTACATGTCATATCACTGAGTCTCAGTTTAAATCACGGTTTAAACATAACAAGTCATTGCAAGTGAAAACATTTCTCAATTAGGTTTTAGGTTTTATTTATTCACACCAAAGAAAAGAAGTGAAAGACAAAACACTGCAGATAAATAAACAGGTAAAAACGGTGTTCAGGTGAGGCTGGAAGCTCAAAAGGGCTGATATGAAAATAAACAGGTAAAAACGGTGTTCAGGTGAGGCTGGAAGCTCAAAAGGGCTATTATGAAAATAAACAGGTAAAAACGGTGTTCAGGTGAGGCTGGAAGCACAAAAGGGCTGATATGAAAATAAACAGGTAAAAACAGTGTTCAGGTGAGGCTGGAAGCACAAAAGGGCTGATATGAAAATAAACAGGTAAAAACGGTGTTCAGGTGAGGCTGGAAGCTCAAAAGGGCTGATATGAAAATAAACAGGTAAAAACAGTGTTCAGGTGAGGCTGGAAGCACAAAAGGGCTGATATGAAAATAAACAGGTAAAAACAGTGTTCAGGTGAGACTGGAAGAAAAAACATGTTTGATTATGTATGTGTGTGTGAGAGAGAATCAGGCTACATGGAGGATTATTGGGTAGTTTGGTTCATCAGGCTGACCCCCAGTCTTCATGGAGGGGATTATTGGGTAGTTTGGTTCATTAGGCTGACCCCCAGTCTTCATGGAGGGGATTATTGGGTAGTTTGGTTCATCAGGCTGACCCCCAGTCTTCATGGAGGGGATTATTGGGTAGTTTGGTTCATCAGACTGACCCCCAGTCTTCATGGAGGGGATTATTGGGTAGTTTGGTTCATCAGGCTGACCCCCAGTCTTCATGGAGGGGATTATTGGGTAGTTTGGTTCATCAGGCTGACCCCCAGTCTTCATGGAGGGGATTATTGGGTAGTTTGGTTCATCAGGCTGACCCCCAGTCTTCATGGAGGGGATTATTGGGTAGTTTGTTTCATCAGGCTGACCCCCAGTCTTCATGGAGGGGATTATTGGGTAGTTTGGTTCATCAGGCTGACCCCCAGTCTTCATGGAGGGGATTATTGGGTAGTTTGGTTCATCAGGCTGACCCCCAGTCTTCATGGAGGGGATTATTGGGTAGTTTGGTTCATCAGGCTGACCCCCAGTCTTCATGGAGGGCATTATTGGGTAGTTTGGTTCATCAGGCTGACCCCCAGTCTTCATGGAGGGGATTATTGGGTAGTTTGGTTCATCAGGCTGACCCCCAGTCTTCATGGAGGGGATTATTGGGTAGTTTGGTTCATCAGGCTGACCCCCAGTCTTCATGGAGGGGATTATTGGGTAGTTTGGTTCATCAGGCTGACCCTCAGTCTTCATGGAGGGGATTATTGAGAGTCCAGCATTGTGTACAGTCAGTAAGCAGTTACACCGGCGGGCCCCAGTGGCAATACATTTGTAAAACCAAAAGCTTGACCTTGACTTGGAAGAGTTCCAGTGTTGTGTTGGATAGTCATTACCAGCCAGCTAACATAGCATCCCTCTGTTTGAGCACAGTGTTTCAGTAGGCTAAACTAGCTAGCTGTATTTGCTAGCTAAGTAAGTGAAACTGAAAAAAAATGACAATCTTTCTCTCTCTCTCACCTCACCACATTTGATGCACTGTAGTGCTAGCTAGCTGTAGCTTATGCTTTCCGTACTAGATTCATTCTCTGGTCCTTTGATTGGGTGGACAACATGTTTGTTCATGCTGCAAGAGCTCTGATAGGTTGGAGGACATCCTCCTGTCATAGTTACTGTGTAAGTCTATGGAAGGGGGTGAGGACCATGAGCCTCCTAGGTTTTGTATTGAAGTCAATGTACCCAGAGGAGGACGGAAGCTAGCTGTCCTCCGGCTACACCATGGTGCTACCCTACAGAGTGCTGTTGAGGCTAATGCAGACCTTCTTTGCAAAATAATGTGTTTTAAATAATTATTTGGTGATATGTGATTATATTTAGTATAGTTTTATCTAAAAATGATTTTATTTTTATGAAATTCAGTGAGGAGGATGGTCCTCCCCTTCCTCCTCTGAGGAGCCTCCAGATCACTGACTTCCTGAAATGTGCGAGGGACCTCGTTGGGTACCTCCCCTCTTTCCCAAAGAGGAGGAAGAAAGGATAGAACCCAGTTGTCATCTGCTTCTTGGTCCTCAGCCCAAACATGATGGACATTAATGTATTCGGAAATGTACATTATGGACAATTGCTGGACATCTGCCAGACATGGTAGAGGCCAGATTGTACACCTCAATCCTTAGAATGTATAGCAGGTTGTCACTGTATACAGTCTTAGTACCTACCTTTGAACGGTTCCATTCATACACCTGGTGAAGTAGTCCCCCATTGTGCAGATGTAGGTGTAGTTACCACGGTTGGGTACAAGTGGCCCCACCAGGTCCATTCCCACCAACTCCCAGGGTTCTGAGGTCTGAAAAATAATTCCATACTTTGCCTTAATAACTGACGGCTAGTGTTGAGATTTATCGCTTTTTAAATCATTGACATTGGGATGATTCATAGACAGCTCCATCATTATAATTGTACCATCACAGATTTATAATTCACTTCCTGAATGGCATAGCCAGAATTCCACCTCTGCCTTCTGTTTAACAATATGTCTTTCCTCTGGCAGTTAGGACATCGGGACACCTCTCCCTTCTGTTTAACAATAGGTCTTTCCCCTGGCAGTTAGGACATTGGGACACATCTCCCTTCTGTTTAACAATAGATCTTTCCCCTGGCAGTTAGGACATTGGGACAGCTCTCCCTTCTGTTTTACAATAGGTCTTTCCCCTGGCAGTTAGGACATTGGGACACCTCTCCCTTCTGTTTAACAATAGGTCTTTCCCCTGGCAGTTAGGACATTGGGACAGCTCTCCCTTCTGTTTAACAATAGGTCTTTCCCCTGGCAGTTAGGACATTGGGACACCTCTCCCTTCTGTTCAACAATAGGTCTTTCCCCTGGCAGTTAGGACATTGGGACACCTCTCCCTTCTGTTTGACAATAGGTCTTTCCTCTGGCAGTTAGGACATTGGGACACCTCTCCCTTCTGTTTAACAATAGGTCTTTCCCCTGGCAGTTAGGACATTGGGACACCTCTCCCTTCTGTTTAACAATAGGTCTTTCCCCTGGCAGTTAGGACATTGGGACACCTCTCCCTTCTGTTTAACAATAGGTCTTTCCCCTGGCAGTTAGGACATCAGGACACCTCTCCCTTCTGTTTAACAATAGGTCTTTCCCCTGGCAGTTAGGACATCGGGACACCTCTCCCTTCTGTTTAACAATAGGTCTTTCCCCTGGCAGTCAGGACATTGGGACACCTCTCCATTCTGTTTAACAATAGGTCTTTCCCCTGGCAGTTAGGACATTGGGACACCTCTCCCTTCTGTTTAACAATAGGTCTTTCCCCTGGCAGTTAGGACATCGGGACACCTCTCCATTCTGTTTAACAATAGGTATTTCCCCTGGCAGTTAGGACATCGGGACACCTCTCCCTTCTGTTTAACAATAGGTCTTTCCTCTGGCAGTTAGGACATTGGGACACCTCTCCCTTCTGTTTAACAATAGGTCTTTCCCCTGGCAGTTAGGACATCGGGACACCTCTCCCTTCTGTTTAACAATAGGTCTTTCCTCTTGCACCTTAAGAGAAGATACATACAAGACGTGTGGCATTGTTGAAGCCTCCTCATTTTCTCTAAGGACACCAAATCAACTAAATGCACTTCATCTCCATGAATAACAATGAACAAGCAGAGTTTGACTCAAAGGTGTGTGAACATTAACATTGGCTGCATATCCATTGTCCTTCTACCAAAGTGTGGACTTGCACATTTCTTCTGCTCTCAGGGATTTACCAATGGTGTAAAGTAGCTCAAACCAATTTCAGGTGGCTTCATCAACAGACGGAATGTATTCCACATTTTGACCAGGGCCCATACGATTCCACAGGGTTCCACAGGGTTCCATAGGGTTCCACAGGGTTCCACAGGGTTCCATAGGGTTCCATAGGGTTCCACAGGGTTCCACAGGGTTCCAAAGGGTTCCACAATGTTCCACAGGGTTCCACAGGGTTCCATAGGGTTCCACAGGGTTCCACAGGGTCCCACTGGGTCCCACTGGGTTCCAAATGGTTCCACAGGGTTCCATAGGGTTCCATAGGGTTCCCATAGGGCTCTGGTCAAAAGTAGTGCATTATACAGGGCAAAGTTATAGGGAATAGGGTGCCCTTTGGGACGCATTCCTCCAGTTGAGACCCACCCTGCCTATTGTAAATCATTTCTCCATCCCATTCCTCCAGTTGAACCCCACCCTGCCTATTGTAAATCATTTCTCCATCCCATTCCTCCAGTTGAGCCCCACCCTGCCTATTGTAAATCATTTCTCCATCCCATTCCTCCAGTTGAGCCCCACCCTGCCTATTGTAAATCATTTCTCCATCCCATTCCTCCAGTTAATCAAATGAAGAGGAAGGGCTGTGACTATAATTGATGTAGTAAATGAATCTTCCCGTCAATAACTTATTTTGATAAACTTCCTTTATTGTATAGGTGTGTGTCGCTTTGGAAGGTTTAATAAAACATTAATCTAGCCAAGAAATCCATCGTTTAATTGATGGAATATTCAATAGACTGAATATGAATGTACTAATGAGATGAATTAGTTGCATTTCAGTCATGTGTGGTGTTGTTGCCATTCAGCCTCATCTAGCCTTGGTGTGGAACAACTGATAACTGACTAAATACCTCAGCCTTAGGAAATCACTGGGGAAAGAAGTCACACTTCCACTTTTCACTCATCTCTATTTGACTTGCTGTAATACAGATACAGGCCGTATTAAATCATACATTACATCTCTAACCAGAGCTACATGCCGTATTAAATCATACATTACATCTCTAACCAGAGATACAGGCCGTATTAAATCATACATTACATCTCTAACCAGAGATACAGGCCGTATTAAATCATACATTACATCTCTAACCAGAGATACAGGCCGTATTAAATCATACATTACATCTCTAACCAGAGATACAGGCCGTGTTAAATCATACATTACATCTCTAACCAGAGATACAGGTCGTATTAAATCATACATTACATCTCTAACCTTTTCTTCATTTTGTCTTCAATGAAAATTTAAGCATTGTCTTCCTTTATTCTCCATTTCAATAAGTAAAGAGCAATACCAGTTTTAATGGCCTGTCACGGTTTCGGCCGAGACTGCTCCTCCTCCTGGTTCGGGCAGGCTTCGGCGGTCGTCGTCCCCGGAGTACTAGCTGCCACCGATCTATGTTTCATGTTCGTTTGGTTTTGTCTGGATGTTGTACACCTGTGTCTTGTTAGTCCTCGTTAGTGTCCTATTTAGTTCTCGTTGTGTGTGCTTGTCGTTGTGTGTGATTGCGCTTCTGTTTCGTGTTTGGAGCTACATTTTTCCCTCCAGTGTTTTGGAGAGGGTTGTTTGCACATGTTTGTGCGTCATTCATTTTGTCGCCTGTGTGCGTCGTGCATTTTGCCTTCGGGCTTATTGTGCTTCTGTTGTATATATATAATATATATTGCACTAAAGCCTTTGGACTGAGCCTCTGCGTCCTGCGCATGATTCCTACACCACACCCACCTTCAGCACGCCTTGACAGAATCACACACCCTCTAATGGAATCAGCAGGATCGGCAGTGACGCCTGTGTCGCTCGAGGAGCATCTCCGTGGGCAAGAGGACCAGATCCGACAACTGGAGATCGCTCTACAGGAGGTAATCAACATCATGCACCGATGGGAGGCCAGCAGGGTACCCACACCTCCACCTACCCTGTCCATTCCATCGGTCGGTCCACCAGTCCCAGGTTCGGAACCCAGGGGGATTCGGCTCTCGCTGCCGAGGGCGTATGACGGAACAGCTGCCGGGTGTCAGGGGTTCCTCCTGCAGGTGGAGCTCTACCTGGCCACTGTACACCCGGTGCCCTCGGGATACGAGAGCGTTTCCGCCCTCATCTCCTGTCTCACGGGCAAGGCGTTGGAGTGGGCTAACGCCGAGTGGAGGAAGATGGACGACAACACCATCACCTACGCCGAGTTCTCCCGCCGCTTCAAGGCCGTGATCGACCATCCACCTGAGGGCAAAGCGGCGGGGGGAGCGTCTAGTCCATTTGAGACAGGGAGGAGGAGCGCTCAGGTGTTCGCTCTAGAGTACCGGACTCTAGCGGCGGATGCAGGGTGGAATGAACGGGCTCTCATCGACCATTTTCGATGTAGCCTACGAGAGGACGTTCAACGTGAGTTGGCCTGCAGGGATACCCATCTTACCTTCGACCAGTTGGTCGATATGTCCATCCGTCTGGACACCCTGCTGGCCACCCGTGGACGTCCCGAGGGGAGTCCGTCCATTCCGCCCTCCGGCACCTCCGAGCCGAGCCTATGGAGCTCGGGGGTGCCGGCGCTAGAGAACGGAGTAGGAAGAGCCCGAGGGGGCCTGTCTCCTGCACCAAGTGCGGTCGTGGAGGGCACACTACGGCCAGGTGCTGGGGAGGGTTTTCCGGGGAGTAACGACAACAGGCCATGCACTGGTGGGGCCTCCCAGGTGAGTAGACGTCCCACTTACCCAGAGCTTTCTGTTGCACACTTTTGTATACCTGTTTGTTTTCAACAGGTTGCACCTCATTCCCAGCATAAGGCGCTAGTAGATTCAGGCGCAGCTGGGAATTTTGTTTATCGGAAGTTTTGTTTTGAGTTAGGGATCCCTGTCCTACCTGTTGACAAACCTTTTCCCGTTCATGCCTTAGACAGCCGCCCGTTGGGGTCGGGGTTGATCAGGGAGATCACAGCGCCACTTCGGATGTGTGCGCAGGGGGGTCATGAGGAGACTATACAGTTGTATCTGATCGACTCTCCTGCGTACCCAGTGGTGCTGGGGATTCCCTGGTTAAGCACCCATAACCCTGCTATTTCGTGGCAACAGAGGGCTCTCGATGGGTGGTCTGCTCAGTGCGAGGGGCGATGTCTGGGTGTTTCCGTGGGGGCGACTTCGGTGGAAAGTCCAAACCAAGTGCCCGCACTGCACATTCCGCCTGAATATGGGGATTTAGCACTCGTGTTTAGCAAAACTAGGGCGACGCAGTTGCCTCCTCATAGACAGGGGGATTGTGCGATTGATCTCCAGGCAGGAGCAGCGCTCCCACGGAGCCATGTGTATCCTTTGTCTCAAGAGGAGAGAAAAGCTATGGAGACTTATATAGCCGAATCTTTGAGACAGGGATACATTCGGCCCTCCACTTCTCCCGCCTCCTCAAGCTTCTTTTTTGTGAAAAAGAAAGATGGAGGGTTGCGCCCGTGCATTGATTACCGTGGTCTCAATCAGATTACTGTGAAATACAGTTATCCACTCCCTCTGATTGCGACCATGACGGAGTCATTGCATGGAGCGCGTTTTTTCACAAAACTGGATCTCAGGAGCGCGTATAACTTGGTGCGCATTAGGGAGGGTGACGAATGGAAGACAGCGTTTAGTACCACGTCAGGTCATTTCGAATATCTCGTCATGCCATATGGGTTGATGAATGCTCCATCAGTCTTCCAATCCTTCGTAGATAACATTTTCCGGGATATGCAGGGACAAGGGGTGGTCGTGTACATTGATGACATTCTGGTGTACTCGTCTACCCGAGCCAAGCATATAACCCTGGTGCGTCGTGTATTGAGGAGGCTGTTGGAGCACGACCTATATGTCAAGGCAGAGAAATGTCTGTTTTTCCAGGAGTCGGTCTCCTTTTTGGGTTATCGGTTGTCCGCGTCAGGGGTGAGAATGGAGGTGGATCGTGTGTCCGCTGTGCGTAATTGGCAAACCCCAACTACTGTAAAAGAGGTGCAGCAGTTTTTGGGCTTTGCGAATTACTACCGGAGGTTTATCCGGGGGTTTTGGACAGGTGGCAGCTCCAATCACGTCCCTTCTGAAGGGGGTCCGGTGCGCCTGCAGTGGTCAGCCGATGCGGACAGGGCCTTTAGGAGACTGAAGGACCTGTTTACGTCGGCTCCGGTGCTAGCGCATCCGGATCCCGCATTACCCTTTCAGGTCGAGGTAGACGCGTCTGAGGCTGGTATAGGGCCGTTCTCTCTCAACGGTCCGGCACGCCACCTAAACTCCTCCCCTGTGCCTTTTACTCTAAGAAGCTCAGCCCGGCGGAGCGTAACTATGACGTTGGGGACAGGGAGCTGTTAGCTGTAGTTCAAGCCCTTAAGGTGTGGAGGCATTGGCTTGAGGGGGCTCAACACCCTTTCCTCATTTTGACTGACCATCGGAACCTGGAGTACATCCGGGCAGCGAGGAGACTGAACCCTCGCCAGGCTCGATGGAGTATGTTTCTCACCAGGTTCGTATTTAAAATCACGTACATCCCTGGGTCCCAGAATGGTAAGGCGGATGCGCTGTCCCGGCGGTATGACACGGAGGAGAGGTCCGTTGAGCCCACTCCCATACTACCGGAGTCTTGCCTTGTGGCACCGGTGGTGTGGGAGGTCGATGCCGAAATCGAGCGAGCGTTGCGTGCACCGACCCCAGCCCTCCACAGTGTCCTGAGGGTCGGAAGTACGTTCACGCGAGATTCTGGATCGACTCATTTACTGGGCTCACACGTCACCCTCCTCTGGACATCCGGGTATCGGCCGGACGGTGCATTGCCTTAGCACTAAATACTGGTGGCCCACTTTGGCTAGGGATGTGAGGGTTTATGTCGCCAAAGGCACCATTCTGACCCTCTTCCAATGTGTGTTAGGTTACCAGCCGGTTCTGGCACCTTGGCAGCAGAGCCAGATCGAGGCCCCTGCGGTGGATGATTGGATGAGGCGCTCGGAAGAGACGTGGAACGCTGCCCACGTCCACCTGCAGCGGGCCGTCCTTCGTCACAAGGCGAGCGCCGATCTCCACCGCAGTGAGGGGCCGGTGTACGCACCCGGAGATCGAGTCTGGCTCTCTACCAGAAACCTACCCCTCCGCCTGCCCTGCCGGAAGCTGGGTCGGCGGTTTGTGGGGCCCTTTAAAGTCCTGAGAAGATTGAACGAGGTGTGTTATAGATTACATCTACCTGTCGAGTATAAGAATATTAACCCCTCGTTCCATGTGTCTCTTCTCAGGCCGGTGGTAGCTGGTCCACTCCAGGACAATGAGATAGGGGAGACTCCTCCGCCCCCACTGGACATCGAGGGGGCTCCGGCGTACACCGTTCGGTCCATCTTGGACTCTAGACGCCGGATGGGGGGTCTCCAGTATCTCGTGGAGTGGGAGGGGTACGGCCCGGAGGAGCGGTGCTGGGTGCCGCGGAGGGACATCCTAGACCCATCTCTCCTGTCGGAGTTCCACCGGGACCATCCCGCGCGCCCTGCTCCGCGTCCTCCTGGTCGTCCCCGAGGCCGGGGTCGTCGCACGGCTGGAGCCGCGCGCCAAGGGGGGGGGGTACTGTCACGGTTTCGGCCGAGACTGCTCCTCCTCCTGGTTCGGGCAGGCTTTGGCGGTCGTCGTCCCCGAGTACTAGCTGCCACCGATCTATGTTTCATGTTCGTTTGGTTTTGTCTGGATGTTGTACACCTGTGTCTTGTTAGTCCTCGTTAGTGTCCTATTTAGTTCTCGTTGTGTGTGCTTGTCGTTGTGTGTGATTGCGCTTCTGTTTCGTGTTTGGAGCTACATTTTTCCCTCCAGTGTTTTGGAGAGGGTTGTTTGCACATGTTTGTGCGTCATTCATTTTGTCGCATGTGTGCGTCGTGCATTTTGCCTTCGGGCTTATTGTGCTTCTGTTGTGTATATATATAATATATATTGCACTAAAGCCTTTGGACTGAGCCTCTCGTCCTGCGCATGATTCCTACACCACACCCACCTTCAGCACGCCTTGACATGGCCAGCAGGCTATGACAAGATCCAGAAACTATTAACATTTCAAGACCCTATGGTCAGATGGATTTTCAGAAAGACCTCACGGTAAATAATAGAATCCAAGTATCTGGGTGTGTGTGGAGGGGGGAGGGGTCAGCGACTTGAGGGGGAGACAGATTCAGTGGAGGCAGCGACAGGCAGGTAGCAGTTAGAGGGGTCCAGGTGGGATTGGACCAGGCACGTCCAGGTGTCAGGCCAGGGTGTCCTCAGTCACGGTCCTGGAGCCTCAGCCACTCCGGAAGGGGAGACAGAGAGAAAAGATGAGGGTTAGTGAGAGGATTTACTAAGACCATAGGACACCACATACACTGGGAGTAGAGACTAGTGAGACTAAGACCATAGGACACCACATACACTGGGAGTAGAGACTAGTGAGACTAAGACCATAGGACACCACATACACTGGGAGTAGAGACTAGTGAGACCATAGGACACCACATACACTGGGAGTAGAGACTAGTGAGACCATAGGACACCACATACACTAGGAGTAGAGACTAGTGAGACTAAGACCATAGGACACCACATACACTGGGAGTAGAGACTAGTGAGACCATAGGACACCACATACACTGGGGGTAGAGACTAGTGAGACTAAGACCATAGGACACCACATACACTGGGAGTAGAGACTAGTGAGACCATAGGACACCACATACACTGGGAGTAGAGACTAGTGAGACTAAGACCATAGGACACCACATACACTGGGAGTAGAGACTAGTGAGACCATAGGACACCACATACACTGGGAGTAGAGACTAGTGAGACTAAGACCATAGGACACCACATACACTGGGAGTAGAGACTAGTGAGACTAAGACCATAGGACACCACATACACTGGGAGTAGAGACTAGTGAGACCATAGGACACCACATACACTGGGAGTAGAGACTAGTGAGACTAAGACCATAGGACACCACATACACTGGGAGTAGAGACTAGTGAGACCATAGGACACCACATACACTGGGAGTAGCGACTAGTGAGACTAAGACCATAGGACACCACATACACTGGAAGTAGAGACTAGTGAGACTAAGACCATAGGACACCACATACACTGGGAGTAGAGACTAGTGAGACCAAGACCATAGGACACCACATACACTGGGAGTAGAGACTAGTGAGACTAAGACCATAGGACACCACATACACTGGGAGTAGAGACTAGTGAGACTAAGACCATAGGACACCACATACACTGGGAGTAGAGACTAGTGAGACTAAGACCATAGGACACCACATACACTGGGAGTAGAGACTAGTGAGACTATAGGACCCCACATACACTGGGAGTAGAGACTAGTGAGACTATAGGACACCACATACACTGGGAGTAGAGACTAGTGAGACTAGTGAGACTAAGACCATAGGACACCACATACACTGGGTGTAGAGACTAGTAAGACTAAGACCATAGGACACCACATACACTGGGAGTAGAGACTAGTGAGACCATAGGACAACACATACACTGGGAGTAGAGACTAGTGAGTCCATAGGACACCACATACACTGGGAGTAGAGACTAGTGAGACCATAGGACAACACATACACTGGGAGTAGAGACTAGTGAGACTAAGACCATAGGACACCACATACACTGGGAGTAGAGACTAGTGAGACTAAGACCATAGGACACCACATACACTGGGAGTAGAGACTAGTGAGACTAAGACCATAGGACACCACATACACAGGGAGTAGAGACTAGTGAGACTAAGACCATAGGACACCACATACACTGGGAGTAGAGACTAGTGAGACCATAGGACACCACATACACTGGAAGACGAGACTAGTGAGACTAAGACCATAGGACACCACATACACTGGGAGTAGAGACTAGTGAGACTAAGACCATAGGACACCACATACACTGGGAGTAGAGACTAGTGAGACCATAGGACACCACATACACTGGGAGTAGAGACTAGTGAGACTAAGACCATAGGACACCACATACACTGGGAGTAGAGACTAGTGAGACTAAGACCATAGGACACCACATACACTGGGAGTAGAGACTAGTGAGACTAAGACCATAGGACACCACATACACTGGGGGTAGAGAATAATCAATAGTGTTGCTGTGGACACTGGATAATCTGACTAACACACACCTGTTTGACCTCTCTGAGATACTGTAGGTCTACTTATGTTACTTTTCTGAGTCAATGCAGGTAGCATTCAATGTCCTGTGTTTGTGTTAACCATGGCAACCAGCATTGTAAATAAAGAGATGTGCAGAAAGTTAATCAGCCTCTGTGTCTTTGGATCCTTTCCCGTTAATGTATTTTTCATGTCAGCCAGGCCCATCTTTTTAAAGAAACACCCTTTATTTACATCTCTAGTTGAGTAAAATAAGTAGTTTTGTTCTGGTCACAAGATAATCAGAAAACTGCGGTAAGTAGCGCCACACTCAAGCAGAAACCGGAATGTTCTATTCTGGCCAGGCCCATCTTTTCAAAGAAAACACCATTTAATTATATCTCTACTTGAACGAATTAGGTAGTTTTGTTGTGATCAACCAGGAAATCCTAACAATTCAGGTAAATAACGCCACAGTCAGGCAGAAAAGTCTGAATGTTCTATCGTAAAGTGAGTACAATTAGTTTCCCTGGCTGATATTGCTTCTACATAGAAATACTATGAGAGTAAATGAATAGATGCCATTCACTGCTATAAACCTGTCTCCAATATAATCAGCTAGTTTCCACAGACCCACCGCGGACCTTCGCGTGTAAAGGCGTTTTATGGTCTGTTTTGGCAACCAGCCCAGATGATCCCAATTATGTAGGTTGCCTAGTAACCGATGCCCTCCTCTGGTATGTTCTATTGTGAACTGTCTGGGACTCCTTGTTGTTTCTCTGTTTACTACTCAAACATATTTCACTGATTAAGTCTGAAACGAAATTAACTGCAAATATATTAGCGTAACTAGACTACACAGAACATGGCGGACCCACTGTAAAATGAGAGGCTTTTTATGGTATTAAAACGTGTCCCAGTCCAACATGCCTAGCTCTGCCCACTGGGGCCTGGTTGACGGAGCGCTCTCTGAAAGAAGTCCTCGTATCGTCGTATTCCACCGGATAGAGTTCTCTCATCACATCGGCAGTAGCAGTTCTGTCTCCTCATATTGATCCGTCATCAAGTAGCGTGTCCCCTTCACTGGATTAGGACGCGCTGTTTGATGTTAATGTATTTTTCATGTCAGCTCGGAGATTTAACAATGCTCCTACAAAGGTTCTACTGATAAACTTAGCCTTAAGATGCTTTTTGGGAAACCGGGCCCAGATGGTCTCCGTAGGAAATGTTGTGAAAATATTGGGCTTAGGTTACATGCCCTGTTATTTAGACTTAACACCGATTTGTAGGTGATCAGTCCTGCTACTGATAGCCAATGGGAACTGATCTGAACAGGTTTAGGCTGGTCATCTAGGATATGTAGGCTACATCCGAAGTACAGTACCAGTCAAAAGTTTGGACACACCTACTCATTCCAGGGTTTTTCTTTATTTTTACTATTTTCTACATTGTAGAATAATAGTGAAGACATCAAAACTATGAAATAACACATATTGCTCAGTTTGGCCGGGAGGCCAGCTCTAGGAAGAGTCTTGGTGGTTCCAAACGTCTTCCATTTAAGAATGATGAAGGCCACTGTGTTCTTGGGGACCTTCAATGCTGCAGAAACGTTTTGGTGCCCTTCCCCAGATCTGTGCCTCGACACAATCCTGTCTCAGAGCTTTACAGACAATTCCTTCGACCTCATGGCTTGGTTTTTACTCTGACATGCACTGTCAACTGTGGGACCTTATATAGACTGGTGTGTGCCTTTCCAAATCATGTCCAATCAATTGAATTTACAACAGCTGGATTCCAATCAAGTTGTAAAGACATCTCAAGGATGATCAATGGAAACAGGATGCACCTGAGCTCAATTTCGAGTCTCATAGCAAAGGGTCTGAATACCTTTGTAAATAAGGCATTTCAGTTTTTTATTTTTAGTACATTTGCAAACATTTCTAAAAACCTGTTTTCGCTTCATCATTATGGGGTAGTGTGTGTATATTGATGAGGATTTTTATTTTGTTTAATCCATTTTAGAATCAGGCTGTAACGTAACAAAATGTGGAAAAAGGGAAGGGGTCTGAATACTTTCCGAATGCACTGTATATGGGAAATGCCATTTGGAAGATATATTCTGGTTTTACTGAACTATCACAATAATAAATAGAATGTTAGACCACACATTTTGGATATGCTTGGACATTGTCCCAGGTCATTGAGAACGTTCCGTACATCACAGTTTCCTCCTGTGAATAGGCCAGTCTCCTCTTAAATATCTTAGTCTGGAATTAACATTGACATTACTGACATACACGTAATAACCACTCATTGTACTCATAAATAAGGTAGCCTGTGTAATCACCTTGAAATAATAGAATTATGAAATAGGTGAATCAAAATTGTGTTTACATATGTTTAAGACTCACACTTACCTCAGCCTGTTTCTTCCACTTCATGATCTGGGTATCATTGCCGACCCTCAACCTGTTAACATGTCCTCTAGTGGCATCAGAACATAGGCAGATGGCCATGGAGTTCAGAGTGAAGAATATCTTCTCCCAGCATCCTCCCCTCCACAGCTCCATCTCCAGGCATGTTGGTACAAACTTCATTTTATTTTGCCTGCTGGTGAACAAGGCCATTGACAGCACCATCCATGTCCCTCTGTCAAGGAGGTCCTGCTTCTTACGTTGAAAGTCGTCTCTGAAAAGAGGAGACATTAGAAGGTTTCTTCTCTTAGTTTTGTCTTTTGTCTCGGACAAGGCTTACATGTCAGAGGCGTACTTACTTTACTAATTGACTTGTAGAAACGGTACAACTATATACAACATATCAATTGTGAAATGATTGATATTGGACATCTAGTGTGAACATGATATTGGATTAATCCTCACATTGTGGTGATTTCTCTACCTTTGATGAGGTCTACTTTGAGGTTTCTGGCCTGGGGAAGGGTTGCCCTCTAACAGGTGGTCATCAAAGGTGCCTTCTCCTCTGCCCACGCCAGAGTCTCACTCCAGGAAAAGGTCTGAAAGACCTCTGTCTCCACTGGTTGGGACAAGGGACCATATTTTTCCTGCACTAACTCCTTTTCTCTGAAAGTACATAGAAATCACACAAACCTATGATCCTACATTGTAGATATATGGTATGGCATATCAACTGAATTATAATCTCAAGTCTAAAAAACAATCACTCTCATCACATACTTCTACTACCTTACCTCTTGATGATGTCCTCTTTGTACTTCTTCACGTGTGACCTCATAAACAAAGCATGGAGGTATTGATGGCAATCCAGGTAATATCTGGCCCTGGCAAGGGGACCAGACCCATAGACTGGAGGTGTCCTCTTCACCTCGGGGACAGGGGACTTTGTTGGTCTTCCAGACAATCTCACCTTCTTCACCTTAGCTGGTGTAACAGCCAATCTCACCTTCTCCTCCTTAGCTGGTGTAACAGCCAATCTCACCTTCTTCACCTTAGCTGGTGTAACAGCCAATATCACCTTCTTCTCCTTAGCTGGTGTAACAGCCAATCTCACCTTCTTTACCTTAGCTGGTGTAACAGCCAATCCCACCTTCTTCTCCTTAGCTGGTCTTCCAGACAATCTCACCTTCTTCACCTTAGCTGGTGTAACAGCCAATCTCACCTTCTTCACCTTAGCTGGTGTAACAGCCAATCTCACCTTCTTCACCTTAGCTGGTGTAACAGCCAATCTCACCTTCTCCTTAGCTGGTGTAACAGCCAATCTCACCTTCTTTACCTTAGCTGGTGTAACAGCCAATCCCACCTTCTTCTCCTTAGCTGGTCTTCCAGCCAATCTCACCTTCTTCACCTTAGCTGGTGTAACAGCCAATCTCACCTTCTTCACCTTAGCTGGTGTAACAGCCAATCTCACCTTCTTCTCCTTAGCTGGTATAACAGCCAATATCACCTTCTTCACCTTAGCTGGTGTAACAGCCAATCTCACCTTCTTCTCCTTAGCTGGTGTAACAGCCAATCTCACCTTCTTTACCTTAGCTGGTGTAACAGCCAATCCCACCTTCTTCTCCTTAGCTGGTCTTCCAGCCAATCTCACCTTCTTCTCCTTAGCTGGTATAACAGCCAATATCACCTTCTTCACCTTAGCTGGTGTAACAGCCAATCTCACCTTCTTCACCTTAGCTGGTGTAACAGCCAATCTCACCTTCTTCTCCTTAGCTGGTGTAACAGCCAATCTCACCTTCTTCTCCTTAGCTGGTGTAACAGCCAATCTCACCTTCTTCTCCTTAGCTGGTGTAACAGCCAATCTCACCTTCTTCTCCTTAGCTGGTGTAACAGCCAATATCACCTTCTTCACCTTAGGTGGTGTAACAGCCAATCTCACCTTCTTCTCCTTAGCTGGTGTAACAGCCAATCTCACCTTCTTCTCCTTAGCTGGTGTTCCAGCCAATCTCACCTTCTTCACCTTAGCTGGTGTAACAGCCAATCTCACCTTCTCCTCCTTAGCTGGTGTTCCAGCCAATCTCACCTTCTTCACCTTAGCTGGTGTAACAGCCAATCTCACCTTCTCCTCCTTAGCTGGTGTAACAGCCAATCTCACCTTCTTCACCTTAGCTGGTGTAACAGCCAATCTCACCTTCTTCTCCTTAGCTGGTGTAACAGCCAATCTCACCTTCTTCTCCTTAGCTGGTGTAACAGCCAATCTCACCTTCTTCTCCTTAGCTGGTGTAACAGCCAATGACCTCTTCTTGCCCTTCTTCTGGGTCTTGGTTCTTAGTGTGGCCAAGCACGGCCGGCACAGAAATGAGGTTTTAGATGGAGACACAGGATCCAGTGGTCTGGCAGTAGGAGGACTGGTCAGGGACAAAACACTTGTCCTATTGTACCCTCCTCTGCCTTTAACTCATTCTAAACTGCAACCTAGATATTTATTCTCAGACATATTGTCCTCACAACAGTCTGTCTCTCCCTATCTCTCAATACTGTATGTATGTGTGTGTGTGTGTGTGTGTGTGTGTGTGTGTGTGTGTGTGTGTGTGTGTGTCTATATAGTAAATGCTATATATATTATATGGTTATATATTGATAATTATATATTATATTTATATAAATGACGGTAGTGTGTATATATATATAAATATAATGTGTAAAACTAGCAGTGTGAATGTTAAAACAATAAATGTTATAGAATAAGAGTTTACTGAAAATAATAAGTAATTTAGTGAATAATGGAACAAATGTAGTGAATGTGTCTGTTTGTAAATGAAACCTAGGCTATACAATTATTGTAATATGTAAAATAAACATATCTTTCTATGATTTATCTTTCCTGGTTGTTATTTCTCAGTGTCTCTGGACAGAAAATGTGCCAAGTCAATAAAGTTATGCGCCCAATTTTGTGTTTACTGACGCCTGTAATGATCTGCAAAATGTTGATTGGTTGACAGCCCATCTGTAGATTGTGTGATTTGATTGGACAACGAGTATTTGGAGCCCTTGGTCTAAGTCATTGGATATTCAAATGACACAGTTGCAAAAAAATGAGCAAAAAGTCGGTGGTTGAATTTCATTAACGTTTAATGAAAAAGTATGGATTTCAGCAAAAAAAGAAAGACACGCAACTACAGAGGACAAACATTTTATGATTCATTATTTTTTGAAGTATTGACCTTGGGAGAATACATAGCCTTTTTAGTGTTTTTCAAAATTGTTATTACACGACAAGTTCAAGCCAATTTTGTCTGCATTTTCAAATGATATATACTTATGTCTTATGCCTTAATTGTAGTAGCTTAACTGTGTTGTGAGATCTTAACTAGAACAATAAGAAACTATTACTGGATATAGTCAATGGGATAGTTGTTGTCATGGTAGACTTTTAAAACGAATGATGTTGCTGGCCACCCCTTTACAACTCGGAAGGCATGGTTTTGCAGATAAATTAGTAAACGTGAACTACACTCTTAAAAGAAAAGCTTCCTGTAGGATCCTTTAGGATAATATAAGGTAAAAAATATACCTTAAGATTAATTTCCAAGCCTATACTCTGCCATCAGCTCGTTGTTGAACCGTTGTAGACTTCAGGGGTTCTTTGAAGAAGCCTCTTCAAAAGAGGGGTTCGGTTTGGAACCAGCAGCGCCCTCGTGAGTAAAGGCCGCTCCAGCGCAGAATTCAAATTGAGACCGTTGGTCAAAAGACAACTGGAAGCGGGAAGCGCGCGGATGGTTGGAGAGACGCGACCAGTAAGAGATGACTTGCAACGGATTGACGTGAAAGGTGAGTGATACCTTAGCTATTCGCTAGCTAAGATAATAATTCATCAAACTACTATCAAATAACTAAAAAACAATACATCATGTAATGTACTCTTGGTTTTTCATCAGCTAGCCAAGCTACATAGCCTGTAATGTTAGCTGGTAATTGTTGTATAAATGTTGGTACGTTTTAGCTAACGTCAGCTACAGTAGCTAGCTAGTGAAAGTTACTGTAACGTTAGCTAACTTTAGCTAGCTAGACTCAATATTGAGAAATTGTAGTCATTTAAACCCATGATATACTTTCTCACCATCTCCTTCCATCCTCCTCCCTTTAGTACCTGGCTAATCCTGCCCCTGTCCAGTTAAGTGGTGGCGAGTTTGGGAGCTGTGAGCTCTGATAGAGAAATGTATCAACCACCACGAACAGGTAAAACAGACACACACACACACACAGATGACCCAATGTAGATTATGTTCGACTTGACAAAAAGAAGAATACATAAAGCAGATCAGATTAGTTAGATGCATTTGATATTGAATACTCATGTTGTTTATGTTGTGTTTGTGTCTAATTGATGTCTTTCAGGTTGGTGTATTGGGGCGGATTGTTCTGTCCTCTGTATTTCAGACCAAAGCAAGACAATGTTTAAAGCTCACTTTGGATCTACTAACAGGTTAGCCTCTATAAAGTATTTGGATGTATTTGAAGTGTGATTATAGTGTGTTCTGTGTAATTCCTTTAGTCTTTTCCAATACTAACTGAATGGTGAATGAATATATTTGCAGTCAATCAATCAATCAATACAGTGTTTGAACAAAATTCAACTCCAGTTGAAGAACTGGGACAAGCTACAAATCTCATTGTGGGGTAGGCCACATGTTATGAAGATGGTTAAAGCTCCTAAACTGAATTACATCATCAGCATGTTTCCACTGTCCATACCTGCCTACACCTTTAACACCATATACAAAATGATTCATTTGGACTATTAAAAGGGCGAGGATGAACCAAGCTAGATTACAGGTAAAGACTTAGAAGGGAGGATTAAAGCTCCCTAACATGTAATTATAGCAAGAAGCATTTATAACTGCCCAAATAGGCTCTCTTTATTGAGAACTCTAATAGGCCAATTTGGGTTGACATGGAAGAATAACTTAATGCCCCATTTGGAGCATCATATTATCTGAGTCAACACTTAAATGTGGGACTGCAGAATCCCATAATGTCCCATACTAAGAAATATGGCGTCAGATAAATAAGAGACAGACATCTTCACCTTTCCTGACAAGCTCTGCTTCTTTATGGAACAACCAGAAATACAAATTAGGAGGAAAGGTGGTTGTCTGGAAAGAGTGGGATAGGTTTTGTTTTAGCCTCAACACTAATACATTTCACTTTTGCTTCATGTGTCAACTTTTATTTGAGTGTGGCTGTGGAAGACTGGTCCCTTGATGATGTCTCCAAGTGGCTGAGTATCAATGATCTCCATGATTCCATCCCATCATTCCAAGGTTCACAATCTTTCTGAAGAATGCCAACTCTCTTCAATTGTCCACTTTGCAACGAGCATACTGTCTTTGTGTCCAGACGACTCACACATATTGGCCTCTATCACCAGCATGAACCACATTTTCTAATTACCTGTGGACTTAATGGGTGTGGGAAAACAAAATAGATGTTTCAGCGCCTATCGGTCACACATCTACCAAAACCACAGAGCTTTTAAGCCCCAACTTAGATGAGAATTGCCCTCATGATGAATTTGAGACGGGGACTGATCCCATTGAAGATGACATGAGCGATGTAGAGAGTCTGCCAGAGACTGAATATGTTCAAGCCACAGAGATCAACACTGAGCAGCTAATTGAAGGTCTCAAAAAGAATATCTATTTTTTGATTTTGGAAATCATGAAAGAACACTGCATCCCAGCTACGGTACAGAATAGCATTGTTGAGGACCTCAGAACCATTTTTGATGCATTTATGACACACTACAGTGATCCCCTCAGGTTTCATCTTACAAATAAGCAAATAAACGTGGATGAAGATGGGACTTGCTTAACAACTCTGCAGTATTTGAGGAATGCATTAGATGCATAAGCTCTGAGTGGATGCTGGAGCATTACTGTGTGAAAGAATTGGGCATGGTCCGGCCAATTGAAGTACCACTGAGCAACAAAGAAGGTTATAAAACAAGGTGATTTCAATACAGCTACATGGTCCCCAGGGTATATTAATATAAAGAGACATGAGACAAAACAATCATAATGAATAAGATTACATGGACAGGGGGACCTGATCCTGGGTCAGCAATCCTCCTCTGGGACACTTCCCAGGAGTCACCAGGACCAAGAAACCGAACACTTACTGTTGTAAAGTCTAGTTACAGCAGGTGTTTACTGCCATCTAGTGGAAGATACCAATAAAACACTGTATTATCAGGGTGGGGAGAAGGCTGAAATGAAACAGAAAGTCTAAATGTGTTCTTTTGTACAGGATCCATTTTGAGACGACAGAGCAGAAAACAAGATATGGAGAGAACTAAAAAATAAAGTGAGTATTTCTAAGTATTTCTGAATAATAATCTAAGCCTATAACTTCAGTTTATTGTTGTTGTAGCCTTGTGTTATTATGCAATTATTAATGGCCGTGTTAAGTTAATTCAAATGGAAGTTATCAATTGTCACAATGGTCATAGTTCTATTGCAATTGCTGATCAGATGTTAGAATGCATTAGATTGAAGGTAACAGTCAGCCAGATTAGGCTACAGGTTAAAAAAAATAACCTGGCTGTTGTTGACAAGCATGGACCTATTTAGTTAATATCCATGTTATTAATATTTAATACAGATTGAAATTACGACCCCATCCTCAGTAGCCTATTCCAGCAGGCTACTGGGCAACAGAAGCACTTCCTACCTCAACATCGCCTTGCTATTCATGTTAAATAAATTAATCTGTCAATTTGAACTAAGCAAGCTGCTAAATCATTCAGCTTACATCTTGCCTACATCTTGCCCAGGCTACTGGAGGCTATCTGAAATAAGATGTAGGCCTATCAGGGTCTATGTTTTGGCCTAGTTTTCAGGCCTTGTTGGTGGGTTTTGAGGAGTCATTGGGCTAGAAAAAGTCATTGCATTAAATCACCTGACTGTTTGGATGTATCTATTAGTAAACTGTTTTATTTTTGAGAGATCATGAATAAAAGAGAACAATTGACATTCAATAATTAGTTGTCACTGTGTTCACCACAACCAACATGCTGCATCTCTGTTTAGGGGTCAGTGGTCTAAAATGAGTCTCTCTGGGGAGAGAGAGGAGGGGGGCCCTGCCTCTAAAATGAGTCTCTCTGGGGAGAGAGAGGAGGGGGTCCCTGCCTCTAAAATGAGTCTCTCTGGCGAGAGAGAGGAGGGGGGCACTGCCTCTAAAATGAGTCTCTCTGGGGAGAGAGAGGAGGGGGGCCCTGCATCTAAAAGGAGTCTCTCTGGGGAGAGAGAGGAGGGGGGCCCTGCCTCTAAAAGGAGTCTCTCCGGGGAGAGAGAGGAGGGGGGCCCTGCATCTAAAAGGAGTCTCTCTGGGGAGAGAGAGGAGGGGGGCCCTGCCTCTAAAAGGAATCTCTCTGGGGAGAGAGAGGAGGGGGGCCCTGCCTCTAAAATGAGTCTCTTTGGGGGACATGACACCAAAGCTAAGAGGTGAGCTGAAAATATTGTTTAAGAATTTATATTCCAAAGTGCTATATAGGAGAAAGAAAATCACATTTGTGTTTTTTCATCAGAAATGATTACTAATAGGTACCTTCAATGTAACTATTGTAGATTTGAGATGTGATTTAAAACCATTGTTTTGCTGGAATGTAATGTTCGTATTCTGTATATTTGACTGTGATACGTGGTTGTCTCACCTAGCTACCTTAAGATGAATGCATTTACAGATGCCATATCTTCATTTGACCTAGTTTCTCACAGCAGGAAAATAATCCTGCAGCAATAGCAAATGTGCATTTTTATGTGGATTATAATTAAGGGATATTTTCTGAAGGGGTTCATATATTTTTCATCAGGGAAAATCAAGTCTGACATTTTAAAGTGGAAATTACACACTTTAGACACCTTTATAAAGCCTTGTAGTGGTTTAATAATTTATTTAAACAATAAAAGCAAATTGACCAACATTCTGAAAATGGATATATAGCGTTTTGGAATGAAACTCTTGTTTCCCCATCTGAGCTCAGAGTAGATGAGAGACGTAATGTTTGTCTCTGTTGTGTTGAAGCCCAATCAAGCAGGAGAGACCAGCCTCCCCTGTACCCAGCTGTGTGTCCATGAAGAGTGACCAGTCTATGGGTCTACCTATGACCTTTAGAGAGGGAGACTTTTCAACTGAACAAAGGTAAGAAGAACTCATTGGTCATGGTCAGTGAGTTAAACAACACTGTCTCTAGTCATTTCTCCTCTCCCATTTTCCCATTTATTTCTGTTGTTTTCATAATCCATAGGCTACATTTTTTTTCAATTTTCATAGTCCTGAAACAATATTAAACAAACACAACATTCCCTGTGTGTGTGTGTGTGTGTGTGTGTGTGTGTGTGTGTGTGTGTGTGTGTGTGTGTGTTTGTGTGCACTCCCTGGATGAGGAGATGTAATCTCTATCCTGATTGCCTATTCACTTTTACCCCTACCTACATGTACATATTTCCTAAATTACCTACTACCTGGTACCCCTGCACATTGACTCAGTACTGGTACTCCTTGTATATAGTCTAGTTATTACCTCAACTACCTGGTACCCCTGCACATTGACTCAGTACTGGTACTCCTTGTATATAGTCTAGTTATTACCTCAACTACCTGGTACCCCTGCACGTTGACTCAGTACTGGTACTCATTATAGCCTCATTATTGTTATTTTATTATGTTACTATTTCCTTTTTTTATTTAGCTAATTTTTGTGACTTTTTAACTCTGCATTGTTGGGAAAGGGCTCGTAAGTAAGCATTTCACGGTAAAGTGTACCACTGTTGTATTCGGCCCATGTGAGAAATACAATTTGATTTGATTTGAAGCTCATGCGCAGAAATACGTCATTGGGTCTAATGGTCGTCTTGTGCCGAACTGCACAGGTGCAGGCCGTCAAATCAAAGTCACTCCTTCGATATAAAGTTGTTTTTGACTAACATGAAAATGTGTCAGTTTGTTAAACTACTTAAGACAGAACATTTTCAAAATTAACAACTAAGGAAGTCATTTTTACCTCTCATTGACTTCTCAAACCCCAAACCCTGGCCTGGTTTGCTTCATATGCATTCCCAGAAGACATTTTTTACATCAGCAGTTGTCACAAAGTGCTTATATAGAAACCCAGTCTAAAACCCCAAAGAGCAAGCAATGCAGATGTAGAAGCCCGGTGGCTAGGAAAAACTCCCTAGAAAGGCAGGAACCTAGGAAGAAACCTAGAGAGGAACCAGGCTCTGAGGGGTGGCCAGTCATCTTCTGGCTGTGCTGGGGGGAGATTATAAGAGGATATGGCCATTAAGTTCAGATCGTTATTCAAGATGTTCAAATGTTCATAGATGACCAGCAGGGTCAAATAATAGTCACTGTGGTTATAGAGGGTGCAACACGTCAGCACCTCAGGAGTAAATGTCAGTTGGCTTTTCATAGCCAAGCATTCAGAGGTCAAGACAGCAGGTGTTGTAGAGAGAGATAAGGAGAGGGAGAGAGAGAGAGAGAGAGAGAGAGAGGGGCGAAACAGCAGGTTCGGGACAAGGTCGCACGTCCGGTGAACAGGTCAGAGTTCCATATCCGCAGGCAGACCAGTAGAAACTGGATCAGCAGCATGACAAGGTATCACGTCCGGTGGAGCATGTATCGATACTGATAGGATCGAAAGAAAGGGAGCGCTGCTCTCTGATCAGTTTTCTCCATTAAAATCTTTCCTTAACATTATAATTATTTCACAATACTGACCACGGATCAGCTTCTAGAAAGATATTACTACCTACGGCTGCAAATATTGAGGTAGTTTATTCTAATGCTTACACAATACAAATGCACTAAATCACAGATTTGGCACATCATTGTTCACATGTTAGGCTACATATCATGAAATATATTGAGACAAATTACAGACAGTAGTCTAGAAGTAGCAAAATATAACTCAATGGATTGAACATGAAACGTATTTCAATTTTATTGAAATAGGACTATAGCCTACTGTTTATATTTTAATGCAGTCATTTCGGTTTTCATTTGAAGCATCATTTTATACGTCCCTTGTTTGAATCAATTGCAAAGACATTTGCAACTTTGTATTTGTAGTCAACTTTGTTCTGAAGTTATCGGCGGTCACAGAGAGACGGATATACCATGTGATTCTATGTTTACTGGAGATCTTCTGTGTTTAAAGTCACACGGGAGGGCAAAAAAGCATCTAACGATGCACTTGGCTGTTCTACAAGTGGTCTGAGGCAGGTGTTAGAATATGAGCGTTTTCAAGTGCAACGTTAATAACGATGGTTTTGGGAAACAGCTCAGAGATTTAACAATGCTCCTACAAAGGTTCTAATGATGAACTTGGCCTTATAATGCTTTTGGAAAACCGGACCCTGGATAAAAAACATCTGTTAAATGACTAAAATGTCAAATGTAAATGTTTTACATACAGATCTCATATTACTGTATTTAATGTTGTACATGTGTACAGTTCTTTATTACAAATGTAGTTATTTGTTACATTTATTACTGTGTAAAACCTAGCAATACTTCTGATTTCTCTGAGAGTGAGGCAGATATATAGCATTTTACAAAATAAACACATTATTTGTCTCTGAAATGAAACCATCAAGTGATGGATTTTAAACAAATACATGTCTGTCATCGAACAACCCCATGCCATGATTAGATAGTGAAAAAACACACCAATCTCTTTCATAATTTCTTTAAACAATAAAAGCTAATTTACCAACATTTCTGAAAATGGATATATAGCGTTTTGGAATGAAACTCTTGTTTCCCCATCTGAGCTCAGAGTAGATGAGAGATGTAATGTTTGTCTCTGTTGTGTTGAAGCCCAATCAAGCAGGAGAGACCAGCCTCCCCTGTACCCAGCTGTGTGTCCATGAAGAGTGACCCGTCTATGAAACAACCTATAGAGTTCAGAGAGGGAGACTTTTCTACTGAACAAAGGTAAGAAGAACTCATGGGTCATGGTCAGTGAGTTAAACAACACTGTCTCTAGTCATTTCTCCTCTCCCATTTTACCATTTATTTTTGTTGTTTTCATAATCCATAGGCTAATAATTTTTTCCATTTTCATAGTCCTGAAACAATATTAAACTAACACAACATTCCCTCCCTGTGTGTGTGTGTGTGTGTGTGTGTGTGTGTCTGTGTGTGTCTCTGTGTGTGTGTGTGTGTGTGTGTGTGTCTGTGTGTGTCTCTGTGTGTGTGTGTGTGTCTGTGTGTCTGTGTGTGTCTGTGTGTGTCTCTGTGTGTGTGTGTGTGTGTGTGTGTGTGTGTGTGTGTGTGTGTGTGTGCACTCCCTGGATGAGGAGATGTAATCTCATGTTTTGTCCAAAGAAACCAACAGGAGAGATCAGAGTCAGAGATTCTCAGTGGTCAGTCTTCCCAGAGTCATCAAACAGACCTGGCCTCCATATTCAGTGTATGTGGTCCTGTTATGTACATTTGTTTTTGTTTACCTCAAGTAAAGTTGATCTGTCAATCATTCATTAATGTGTTAATGAGAAAGCATTTAGTCTCTTGCTTAACTTATTTACTTGATTTATTTCAGTTGCTTGAAGAGAATATTATGACATTTGTGAAGAATGAGCTGAAGATGTTTCAGAGGATTCTTAGTCCAGAACTCCCAGAAGGCTTTGAGAGTCAGAAGCAGGATAAGGAAGTGGTGGATGCTGAAGATGAGAAGCAGGAGAGCAGTGCCAGAGAGGGGGCTCTGAAGATCACACTGCACATCCTGAGGAAAATGAACCAGAAGGAGCTTGCTGACACACTGGAGAAAAGTACGAGCTGTCTGCCTCATGTTGAATGCTGTTTTAGAACATTTAAAAGCTGTAGCTAAAGTACAGCTAAAGTAGCTGTGTAACTAAATGATATTGTAGCAGCCTTAACACAACAACTAGTGATCTCATCAAGTAGCAGCAGGGATGTGTTGTGTTGATTAATTGAGAGAGAGAGAGAGAGAGAGAGAGAGAGAGAGAGAGAGAGAGAGAGAGAGAGAGAGAGAGAGAGAGAGAGAGAGAAGAGAGAGAGAGAGAGAGAGAGAGAGAGAGAGAGAGAGAGAGAGAGAGAGAGAGAGAGAGAGAGAGAGAGAGATAATACCAATAATAATATAATCAGTCACACCAGTCTGTAATGCATTATGAAAACATTTACACATTTATACTGTCAGTTAAGCGAATAAATTATTATAATTTAAAATTTTATAACAGTCCTACAATACTGTAGGCATTAAAACAGACGTAATATTAATATCCTCTGTGTTATTTCTTCATTCAGATGAGCTTGCTGTGATTTGCCAACGTGAACTCAAATCTAATCTAAAGAAGAAGTTTCAATGTGTATTTGAGGGGATCGCTGAACAAGGAAACCCAACTCTTCTCAATAAGATCTACACAGAGCTCTACATCACAGAGGGTGGAACAGGAGAGGTCAATAATGAACATGAGCTGAGACAGATTGAGACAACAACCAGGAAACAAGCAAGACCAGAGACTGCAGTCAAATGTAACGACATCTTCAAACCCTTAACTGGACAAGACAAACTTATCAGAACTGTGCTGACAAAGGGAGTCGCTGGCATTGGAAAAACAGTCTCTGTGCAGAAGTTCATTCTGGACTGGGCTGAAGGAAAAGCAAATCAGGATGTCCAATTTGTATTTTCATTCCCTTTTCGGGAGCTGAATTTGATGAACAGGGAAAAACACACTTTCATTGAACTTCTCAATCACTTCTCAATGGAAACCAAAGAATCAAGAATCTCCAACTACGAAAAGTACAAGGTTCTGTTCATCTTTGATGGTCTGGATGAGTGCCGACTGCCCTTAGACTTCCAGAAGAACAAGATTTGTTTTGACGTCACAGAGTCAACCTCAGTGGATGTTCTGCTGACAAATCTCATCAATGGAAATCTGCTTCCCTCTGCTCTCCTCTGGATAACTACCCGACCTGCAGCAGCCAATAAGATCCCTTCAGTGTTTGTTGACCAGGTGGCAGAGGTACGAGGGTTCAATGACCCACAGAAGGAGGAGTACTTCAGGAAGAGATTCAGTGATTCAGAGGACCTGGCCAGCAGAATCATCTCACACATAAAGACATCAAGGAGCCTCCACATCATGTGCCATATTCCAGTCTTCTGTTGGATTTCTGCAATAGTCCTTGAACACATGTTGAAACACAAGACAGAAGAGATGCCCAAGACTCTGACTGAGATGTACACACACCTTGTGGAGTTTCATACCAAACAGAAGAATGAAAAGTATCTTGGGAAAGAAGAGACAGATCCACACTGGAATAAAGAGAGCATTCTGTCACTGGGAAAACTGGCTTTTCAACAGCTTGTGAATGGCAATCTGATTTTCTATGAAGAAGACCTGAAAGAGGCTGGCATTGATGTCAATGAAGCCTCAGTGTACTCAGGATTGTGCACGCAGATCTTTAAAGAGGAATGTGTGCTGTACCAGGACAAGGTGTACTGCTTCGTGCATCTGAGCATTCAGGAGTTTCTGGCTGCTGTATATCTGTTCCTCTCATTCATCAACAACAATGAGAATCTAATGGCCAAACCGCAAGTTACTGAAGTTACTGTCTACAAGAGTGCTGTGGATAAAGCCTTACAAAGTGAGACAGGAAACCTGGACCTGTTCCTCCGATTCCTTCTGGGCCTCTCACTGGAGTCCAATCAGAAGCACTAACGAGGTCTACTGACAAAGACAAGAAGCAGCTCACAGAGCCATGAAGAAACAGTCAAGTACATCAAGGAGAAGATCAGGGAGGATCCCTCTCCAGAGAGGTGCATCAATCTGTTCCACTGTCTGAATGAACTGAATGACCATTCTCTAGTGGAGGAGATCCAAAGCTACCTGAGATCAGGAAGTCTCTCAGAAGCCTACCTGTCACCTGCACAGTGGTCAGCTCTGGTCTTTGTGTTGCTGACTTCAGAAAAGGAGCTGGATGTGTTTGACCTGATGAAATACTCCAGATCAGAGGAAGGTCTTCTGAGGCTGCTGCCAGTGGTCAAAGCCTCCAGAGCTGCTCTGTGAGTACATCAAATTACATTTAAGTACTAATCATCAGGAAGAAATATTCAGTTTAGAGAAATATTTGTATTATTGAGAAACATATTGAATCAATGCATTGATGTTCACATTAGTATAACAATATGACCATACAATTCTAGGAGACGGAAGATGAATCTATATGTTGTTTGGGAGAATAAACCAAATGAATTTGCCATTGTCCTTCTACACTACTGGTGTTAAATTAACAGTTTGTGAAATCATGATGATCTCTCTGTCAGGCTGTCAGGCTGTGGAGTCACAGAGGAAGGCTGTGCTTCTCTGGTCTGTGTTTATTTTTTATTTTTTTTATTTAACCTTTATTTAACCAGGTAAGCCAGTTGAGAACAAGTTCTCATTTACAACTGCGACCTGGCCAAGATAAAGCAAAGCAGTGCAATAAAAACAACACAGAGTTACATATGGGGTAAAAAACACAAAGTCAAAAAATACAACAGAAAATATATATACAGTGTGTGCAAATGTAGCAAGTTATGGAGGTAAGGCAATAAATAGGCTATAGTGCAGAATAATTACAATAGTATTAACACTGGAATGATAGATGTGCAGAAGATGATGTACAAATAGAGATACTGGGGTGCAAAAGAGCAAAATAAATAACAATATAGGGATGAGGTAGTTGGGTGGGCTAATTTCAGATGGGCTGTGTACAGGTGCAGTGATCGGTAAGGTGCTCTGACAACTGATGCTTAAAGTTAGTGAGGGAGATAATTTTTGCAATTCATTCCAGTCATTGGCAGCAGAGAACTGGAAGGAATGGCGGCCAAAGGAGGTGTTGGCTTTGGGAATGACCAGTGAGATATACCTGCTGGAGCGCAGACTACGGTTGGGTGCTGCTATGGTGACCAATGAGCTAAGATAAGGCGGGGATTTGCCTAGCAGTGATTTATAGATGGCCTGGAGCCAGTGGGTTTTACGACGAACATGTAGTGAGGACCAGCCAACAAGAGCGTACAGGTCACAGTGGTGGGTAGTGTATGGGGCTTTGGAGACAAAACGGATGGCACTGTGATAGACTACATCCAATTTGCTGAGTAGAGTGTTGGAGGCTATTTTGTAAATGACATCGCCGAAGTCAAGGATCGGTAGGATAGTCAGTTTTACGAGGGCATGTTTGGCAGCATGAGTGAAGGAGGCTTTGTTGTGAAATAGGAAGCCGATTCTAGATTTAACTTTGGATTGGAGATTCTTAATGTGAGTCTGGAAGGAGAGTTTACAGTCTAACCAGACACCTCGGTATTTGTAGTTGTCCACATACTCTAGGTCAGACCCGTCGAGAGTGGTGATTCTAGTCGGGTGGGCAGGTGCCAGCAGCGTTCGATTGAAAAGCATGCATTTAGTTTTACTAGTGTTTAAGAGCAGTTGGAGGCTACTGAAGGAGTGTTGTATGGCATTGAAGCTCGTTTGGAGGTTTGTTAACACAGTGTCCAATGAGGGGCCAGATGTATACAAAATGGTGTCGTCTGCGTAGAGGTGGATCTGAGAGTCACCAGCAGCAAGAGCGACATCATTGATATACACAGAGAAAAGTGTCGGCCCAAGAATTGAACCCTGTGGCACCCCCATAGAGACTGCAGTAGGTCCAGACAACAGGCCCTCCGATTTGACACACTGAACTCTATCTGAGAAGTGTGTCCTTCTACACTACAGGTGTTAAATTAACAGTTCGTGAAATCATGATGATCTCTTTGTCAGAAAAAGAATAGCAGTGTGGTTTTAATATGATTTGACTCTTTGCAGGCTGTCAGGCTGTGGAGTCACAGAGAAAGGCTGTGCTTCTCTGGTCTCAGCTCTGAAGTCAAACCCCTCACACCTGAGAGAGCTGGATCTGAGTAACAATGACCTGAAGGATTCAGGAGTGAAGCTGCTCTCTGCTGGACTGGGGAATCCCCACTGTAAACTGGAGACTCTGAGGTCAGTATTCCTGTAGTTGGTGTAGTGTCGAGAAAACGATGCTGATATGCTGTGAGAACAAGGAATCCGCTGACACTGTACTTTGATTATAAAGGTTTATTATATCAAAGGATTTCAGCGTCAATTTACAGACATCTGCAGACATCTGGAGAATAACCCCAATCTCTAATATGTTATTCTCCCCTCCTTTGTCCCAAACCATAGTATATATCCTATGTAACCTGATATGGGTGTTTTCCCCTACAGACCAATCCCAGGACTCCACCTAACAGACTTCCTCTGTTTTAGGGTGCCCCTATAGAAATGCTCTCCAGATGCTTTCTCAAGCTAAGACCATTTGCAACCGTCAGCAAAGTCATAAATTGTTCAGATACAGTGGGGAAAAAAAGTATTTAGTCAGCCACCAATTGTGCAAGTTCTCCCACTTAAAAAGATGAGAGAGGCCTGTAATTTTCATCATAGGTACACGTCAACTATGACAGACAAATTGAGGAAAAAAAATCCAGAACATCACATTGTAGGATTTTTAATGAATTTCTTTGCAAATTATGGTGGAAAATAAGTATTTGGTCACCTACAAACAAGCAAGATTTCTGGCTCTCACAGACCTGTAACTTCTTCTTTAAGAGGCTCCTCTGTCCTCCACTCGTTACCTGTATTAATGGCACCTGTTTGAACTTGTTATCAGTATAAAAGACACCTGTCCACAACCTCAAACAGTCACACTCCAAACTCCACTATGGCCAAGACCAAAGAGCTGTCAAAGGACACAAGAAACAAAATTGTAGACCTGCACCAGGCTGGGAAGAATGAAACTGCAATAGGTAAGCAGCTTGGTTTGAAGAAATCAACTGTGGGAGCAATTATTAGGAAATGGAAGACATACAAGACCAATGATAATCTCCCTCGATCTGGGGCTCCATGCAAGATCTCACCCCGTGGGGTCAAAATGATCACAAGAACGGTGAGCAAAAATCCCAGAACCACACGGGAGGACCTAGTGAATGACCTGCAGAGAGCTGGGACCAAAGTAACAAAGCCTACCATCAGTAACACACTACGCCGCCAGGGACTCAAATCCTGCAGTGCCAGACGTGTCCCCCTGCTTAAGCCAGTACATGTCCAGGCCCGTCTGAAGTTTGCTAGAATGCATTTGGATGATCCAGAAGAGGATTGGGAGAATGTCATATGGTCAGATTAAACCAAAATATAACTTTTTGGTAAAAACTCAACTCGTCGTGTTTGGAAGACAAAGAATGCTGAGTTGCATCCAAAGAACACCATACCTACTGTGAAGCATGGGGGTGGAAACATCATGCTTTGGGGCTGTTTTTCTGCAAAGGGACCAGGACGACTGATCCGTGTAAAGGAAAGAATGAATGGGGCCATGTATCGTGAGATTTTGAGTGAAAACCTCCTTCCATCAGCAAGGGCATTGAAGATGAAACGTGGCTGGGTCTTTCAGCATGACAATGATCCCAAACACACCGCCCGGGCAACGAAGGAGTGGCTTCGTAAGAAGCATTTCAAGGTCCTGGAGTGGCCTAGCCAGTTTCCAGATCTCAACCCCATAGAAAATCTTTGGAGGGGGTTGAAAGTCCGTGTTGCCCAGCGACAGCCCCAAAACATCACTGCTCTAGAGGAGATCTGCATGGAGGAATGGGCCAAAATACCAGCAACAGTGTGTGAAAACCTTGTGAAGACTTACAGAAAACGTTTGACCTGTGTCATTGCCAACAAAGGGTATATAACAAAGTATTGAGAAACTTTTGTTATTGACCAAATACTTATTTTCCACCATAATTTGCAAATAAATTCATAAAAATCCTACAATGTGATTTTCTAGATTTTTTTTTCTCATTTTGTCTGTCATAGTTGATATGTACCTATGATGAAAATTACAGGCCTCTCTCATCTTTTTAAGTGGGAGAACTTGCACAATTGGTGGCTGACTAAATACTTTTTTCCCCCACTGTACCACATAGGTCAACAAGTGATAACTGTTCACCAGATCCACATGTGTTTACCAGGAACACATAGTCCACACCATATGTGTTTGGACAGTGAAGCTTTCAGTTTTACATTTGGTGCTATGTTCCAGCATTTTGGATTTGAGATATAATGTTTCATATTAGGTGACAGTATATAAAGTCACCTTTTATTTGAGGATATTTCATACATATCTGTGTTACTGTTTAGAAATGAAAGCACTGTATGTGTCTAGTTCTCCCATAATTTGAACATATTCACTTATATTGTATTAAAGTAGTCATACGTTTAGTATTTGGTCCCATATTCCTTACCCACAGTTATTACATCAAGCTTGTGATTCTACAAACTTGTTGAATGCATTTGCAGTTTGTTTTGGTTGTGCTTTGGATTATGTATTTCCCAATAGAAACTGAATGGTGAATAATGTCCTGTCTTTTTGGAGTCACTTCACTTGTATTGTCAGTAAGAATAGAAAATGTTACTGAACACTTCTACATTCATGTGGATGCTACCATGATTATGAATAATCATGAATGAATCGTGAATGATGATGAATGAGAAAGTTACAGAGGAACAAGGATCATACCCCCTCTGTTATTGGAAATGGTGAGAGGTTAGCATGTTTTGTTGTAGCCTCTGTAACTTTCTCATTCATAATTGTTCATGATTCATTCATGATTATTCTTAATCATGGCATCTTCAGGATTACTTTAGTAGTGTTTAGAAACATGTTATCTACCCACTTAGACAGAAGATTAATCTAGTCATCATCCACCATTCAGTTACTATTGGACAAAACATAACCCAAAACACAACCAAAACAAACTGCAAATGCAGCCAACGAGTTTGGGACCAAATACTATACTTTTGACTACTTTAATACACTATAAGTGAAGTGGTCAGAATACGTTTGACTTCTTCAAATACGGGGACTAGATACGTGAAATGCTTTCATTTCTAAGCGGTGAAACAGACATGTATGTAAATACCCTCAAATATAGTGGGGAAAAAAAGTATTTAGTCAGCCACCAATTGTGCAAGTTCTCCCACTTAAAAAGATGAGAGACGCCTGTAATATTCATCATAGGTACACGTCAACTATGACAGACAAATTGAGAAAAAAAAATTCCAGAAAATCACATTGTAGGATTTTTTATGAATAATACGTATTTGGTCACCTACAAACAAGCAAGATTTCTGGCTCTCACAGACCTGTAACTTCTTCTTTAAGAGTCTCCTCTGTCCTCCACTCGTTACCTGTATTAATGGCACATGTTTGAACTTGTTATCAGTATAAAAGAAACCTGTCCACAACCTCAAACAGTCACACTCCAAACTCCACTATTGCCAAGACCAACAAGCTGTCAAAGGACACCAGAATCAAAATTGTAGACCTGCACCAGGCTGGGAAGACTGAATCTGCAATAGGTAAGCAGCTTGGTTTGAAGAAATCAACTGTGGGAGCAATTATTAGGAAATGGAAGACATACAAGACCACTGATAATCTCCCTCGATCTGGGGCTCCACGCAAGATCAAAACCACACGGGGGGACCTAGTGAATGACCTGCAGAGAGCTGGGACCAAAGTAACAAAGCCTACCATCAGTAACACACTACGCCGCCAGGGACTCAAATCCTGCAGTGCCAGACGTGTCCCCCTGCTTAAACCAGTACATGTCCAAGCCCATCTGAAGTTTGCTAGAGTGCATTTGGATGATCCAGAAGAGGATTGGGAGAATGTCATATGGTCAGATGAAACCAAAATAGAACTTTTTGGTAAAAACTCAACTCGTTGTGTTTGGAGGACAAAGAATGCTGAGTTGCATCCAAAGAACACCATACCTACTGTGAAGCATGGGGGTGGAAACATCATGCTTTGGGGCTGTTTTTCTGCAAAGGGACCAGGACGACTGATCCGTGTAAAGGAAAGAATGAATGGGGCCATGTATCGTGAGATTTTGAGTGAAAACCTCCTTCCATCAGCAAGGGCATTGAAGATGAAACGTGGCTGGGTCTTTCAGCATGACAATGATCCCAAACACACCGCCCGGGCAACGAAGGAGTGGCTTCGTAAGAAGCATTTCAAGGTCCTGGAGTGGCCTAGCCAGTCTCCAGATCTCAACCCCATAGAAAATCTTTGTGAAAGAGATATGTATTCAAATACCCTCCAATAAAAGGTGACATTATATACTGTCACCTCATATGAAACATTTGATCTCAAATCCAAAATGCCACATTTAAAATGTTAGCTTCACTGTCAAAATAGATATGGTTTGGACTGTATACTCAATACAATCTAAATCTGATACCTCACTGTCTGTCTTTTGACTGATACTGCTTTTTAAACTGGTCTGGTCAGTCTACTCAAATATTTGTACTATACATTTTTATGTCTACAAGCAATACTTGATAATTTGTCATTTCTAATAAGTAATAATTAATGTATGAATAGATATGTCAGGTTTCAGGACACTGATATATCTGAACATTTTGAAAAAATATTCTTCCACTATTTTCACCACCAAAGAATAGCAGTGTGGTTTTAATATGATTTGACTCTTTGCAGGCTGTCAGGCTGTCTAGTCACAGAGGAAGGCTGTGCTTCTCTGGCCTCAGCTCTGAGGTCAAACCCCTCACACCTGAGAGAGCTGGATCTGAGCTACAATCACCCAGGAGACTCAGGAGTCAGACTGCTCTCTGCTGGACTGGAGGATCCACACTGCAGACTGGAGAAACTCAAGTATATAGAGGGTTTATGTCAATGTTCATATCAGACATGTTGGAGTTATCAGGCTAGTTAAGACAAACATTCTGACCACCACTTGGACTAAGTTATATGCTGACCGTGTGTGTGTGTGTGTGTGTGTGTGTGTGTGTGTGTGTGTGTGAGTTCAGGTGTATCCCTCAATGACTGTCTGTTCTTCTGCTTACCGCTATAGTGTGGAACATGGTGTAGAGAACACAATGAAACCTGGACTTAGAAAATGTGAGTGTTGACTGCTGTGAAGAATATGACTAAGAATAAGTCTTAATTCAAGTGAAGTCAAAGTCAAAGACCACCATCATTACT